>NC_021165.2:38855347-38899869 GCF_000331145.2 Cicer arietinum
GATAAAGGACTAAAACGTTACCTGAAGTTAAGTTAAAGGACCACAAATGTAATTTAGCCTTATATATATTTACCAAAATTCAAAGTAAAAAATCAAATATAAATATTGAAATATATATAATAGATGAAATTAAAGTAATTCATTTTTAATTATTTGTATACTTATAATTGTTTGACAATTAATATTTTGCAACTAAATATTTTGTAACCAATATTAATAATAATTTGAATGTTTGTAAATTAAAATTCTAGTATATCCAATTTAAAATAAAAAAATTCACAATTACCACATCTTTAACATTTGAAAAATTTCTACAATAGATGCAGATTTGTGTTCTGAAATTTAAAATGATTTAATTTACTCAATCCAATTCAATGCCAGACATTTTTTAAACATGCTTAAAATTATTTGAATCAAACTTTTTCAACTGCAATTTGTAAGCTATTCAACATATACTACATTAAAGTAAAACTAAGAATACGAGACACACAAAACAAAGTGACACTTAAAAATAACTAAAGAAGAAAAAGAGTTTAGAAGGGTGAGGGAAAAATATTGATGTATAAATATACCTTGTCATAGCATTAAAAAACACTAATTTCTTGAATTTTCATGTATCATTTTGCTCTGGGTATGATGAGTAGTGAAACATAAAAACATAAGAGAACTCTCTAAGGTGTACACATAAGTTTTTTTGCTGAGGTGACATATGTTTACACATGTGATACTATGAGGTGACACGTGAGTCTGTTTTAAATAGATATAATAGATTCCAAAACCTCTATATCTAACCTAAAAAAATCCATTATTCATTTCAAACCCGTTACATGATGTCACTTTGATAAATAAAAATTCGCCAATTCTCTATTTTTTTTTTTTAAAAAAAAGTCTCTTGACTTTAATTTGTTTCCGTGAGCGAAATCTTTGGGTTTTGGAAGTGAAAACATTCGGTAGATAGGATATAAGGGATCTATGCTTCAATTTAATATTTCAAAATAAAAATGAAGTTATTCATTCATTCTTCTGATGTAAAGGATTAAAATGTTTTAAAAATAAAAAATAAATATATTATAACACCCATTAACGCTTTTTAGCTGTAATTTCATTTCGAGTCCTCTTTCTTTCAATGTGCTTGGACTGTGCATTCTAAATCTTAGTTATGTTGGGTCCAACAAGTAGTCCTCTTTATTTTATATTTTTCTTTAGCCATTTCAAATATATATCAAGTATATATATATATATATATATATTGTTTATTATGCACTTAGTTTTTATTTTATTTTTATATAATCAAAATATTTTATTAAATGAGTATAAGGTGCATTTCAACTCATATACAAGAGAGAGACGGTGCAACTCAACATCATAGCTGCGAATAATTTCACACTTTCTATGAAGAATATTTGATGCCAAGAATCATGTGTTCAAAAGTTGACTAAAATTCTACATGATAATTCCTAACAACCCCATATGTCTAAACCGAATTCATATACTCTTTGCTAAGACATCTATAAACGAGCTCCCCAATTTAGGTTTCTAATTGGATTCCTAGGTAGATGTATATAAATTACTCATTTATATTTTTTTTTTATGGTTTAATTGTAGATTTAATTTCATATAAGTTTTAATTTAGACTTACGCTAACAAAATTGTGATTAATTGATCTATTTTTCTAAGTCTTAGACATCAAGTTGTGAAACTCTCGTAACGTGAGTAACGGAAATCCGAACCAATGTGGCTCATTGTAAATATAAAATGTTGAAATAATATTTGATGCCAAGAATGAAACACAGAAGAACAAGAGAGAAATGTTAAAGGGCAAACGTAATGAAGAACGTTGAGTATTGTTGCTTCGTTTGTTGATTGGTGGAATATATGCTTTGAATGCATGGTTTGAACAATCTCTTCAGAGTTATTGATTGTTTGAAATAAACTCTTCAGAGGTATGTTGAGTTTGTGCACATCAGAGACATGCTTCAAATTCAATTTACATATCCAATTTTAGAGCTAGTTATCAATGGCAATCTTTAGACCTAAACTTCAAAGCCAAACATCAGAGGCAATCTTCGTAACCTTTAGAAGCACTCTGTTTTCAGAGGCAGATATGTATGCTTTTGTGTTCCTTTGATCTCATCCTCTGGTCACTTTTCTCTAGTTGTTTCCTTTGGTAGCTTCGTCTGATTTTTGTGTTCTAATTGTTGCATACTTAATGAAGCCATTTGTCTAAACATATTGTTCTCATAAAATACCTATGTTAATATCAAAATCATAACAGGAAAATCAAATTTGTTCCAACAGTTTGGTCTAGCAACAAAACCCAATTTCCAAAATTGACACAAAAATCTCTTCACAAAATCCCTAATATAACATGACCAAGAAAATGGTTGAGGGAGATGAGTTTCGTTGCGAGCATGATGCTGTAAGTGAAGCAATCACGATTGAGAGTGGTACGGTGGCTTATGGTAGTGGAAGGTAACGTCATCGATAAATTGTGAGTAGAGGGAGATGAGAAAATGAATGAGATAAATTAGGGTTGGAGAGAAGTGTATGGAGAAAATTTTAATAGAATAATGAGTTGTTTTAGAACTTGGGTGTGTTGGGCCTAAGGTGCAAACCAAATTTTTTAAGGTAGTCACCAAATAAATAAGATTATTGGAGTTGGAAAACTAATTATTATGCTATTTTCTTTCTAAAAAGTTTTATTGAGGAAATAAATATATGTATTTTGTTTATTATATATTAAACTACTAATATTATATTATTTCAAAACTAATAAAATACATGTGCATCTGCACGGGTCGTATGTTGCTTACGTAATTCGAAACAATACAACCGTTGTTTAAGTAAATATATTATGTAAGATACATTTATGTAAAATGTGTTTTTAAATATTTTGATCTATAAAATTGTTTTCCTTAAAAACCTTTCATTTTATATATTGATGATAAATATTTGTCTTGTGTTTGGATCATTGATACATTTGTCGTCAACATTTTTTTCTATAATAAATTAGAAATAGAGCATAATTATAGAAAAGCTTAATTAAAACATATTGGGCTGGTTGAGAATATCTTAATAATTAAAAAAAGGATGAAAATAAATGCAATAAACCGTTAAAAACAAGATTCAAAATCATTAATCAAAGCAAACATGATTGAGAAATAATTTTTGCTTAGCAATATAATTGTTGTTTATTAAATGTTATCTCAATATTATGTACGTCTCTCTCTTAAAGTTTATGGAGATAAATTTTACTTTTGTCATGAATGACTCATTTTTGTCTTGTGTATATATCAATGTCAATATACTACAAGAAATTCCCTCATTTGTGGCCAACTTTACAAATATTTTGTGGCCGAAAAAAACTCTCACAAATTAGTGACTAAAAAAGCCCTCACAAATACAAAAATTCAAATTGGTCTTTATTTGTGGCTGAAATAGTTCTCACAAAAGATTGAAATTTTAGCTGGATTTTGTGGCTGTCTAAGCCCTCACAAAATCACAACGTTGTCATTTTGTGAGGGCTTAGGCCGCCACAAAATTCAGCTGAAATTGGAGCCTTTTGTGAGGGCTTTTGCAGCCACAAAATCAACCCTTTGTGAGAGTAAAGGTCGCCACAAAGACAAGTCATTTGTGGTCGTCCAGGCTGCCACAAAAGAATTGATCCGTTGCACTTTGTGGCGGCAAAAGCCGCCACAAATTCCCATAGTTCCGTTGCACGTTGTGGCCGCCCAGGCCGCCACAAAGGACTTAATTTTTGACCGTTAAAGCCGCCACAAAGGATTTTGTACCGTTGGCTTTTGTGGCTGCTTTGGCCGCCATAAAGAATCAACCATTTTCTATAAATATCCCTCCACTACTCTTATCATTTTTCACTTCTACCTTCTCTCTAAACCTTCATTCTAAATTTTCTCTCCACATTCTCTCTACAAAAATTATTTCTCCAAGTTTTTTCTTTACTATCTTGAATTTTGGTAAGTTTATATTATATATTTAGTTTTTTAATTTTATTTTTGATTTGAAGTTATTTATTTAATTAATATTATTGAATTTTTATTTTGACAGTGGTGATATATTGTATTTACTTCGAAGAGTTGTCAGCTCTGTGAAAGCTTCAAGTCAGACACTACCCGACATCAAGTTAGTATTTTATACATTTTAAATATAGATTAGTAAAATATGTGATATTATAAATATATTTATATTATGTTTAAAATATATACCTTGGTTATTGACAAAACTTACATTACACTAAGTTGGCATCATTTATATCAAATTCATTATCATAATACAACAAGCAACCTTTAACACAAGAATCAATCCTCTTGACACCTAATCCTAACTTTGACACTAACCGTTTAGCATCGTAATAAATTTGCGGCAAATCATCGTTAACGGGTGTTGTGTCTAGCATCATTTTAGTCATCAAATCTAAAGCTAAATCAGGAACATGAAATTGAGACTTTAGACCTAATAGTCTAATACACATTGATAACTTTGAGTTTGGAGATCCTTAAAACAACGGTTTATTTCTCTCTTTCAAAAGACCATAAAATCTCTGAGCTTCTTCATTCGGAAATCCATCGGTATTGTCATATTGATCTTCATTGAATGAGAAATTAACCCCAACAGCATCCAAAATCATATCATTCATCACCTCAAAGTGTTGATAGTTATATTAATCTACACCTAACATGTTAGTACTACTTGAAGGACCTATGTTATTCTCCACACCTGTACAGCTAGTATTAGGCGCCATCGGAGACTCTTCCTCATGATTAATCCAAATCCAGTAGTTAGGCATAAATCCATCTGCATATAAATGCACTCTTATTTCATCTTCACTCTTAAACCGTCTACATCGACATAAACAACATGAACATCTCATCCCCTCTTCATCTTCGACAATTTTCTGCACTCTCACAAAATTGAGAAAGTCTTCAACCTTGTTAGCAAAACGTTGTTTAAGACATTTCCTTCTAGGAAAATTCCTATCGTACATCCAACTACGGTCTATATCCATATATATATATATATACACACACACACATATATATATATATATATATATATATATATATATGGATATAGACCGTAGTTGGATGTACGATAGGAATTTTCCTAGAAGGAAATGTCTTAAACAACGTTTTGCTAACAAGGTTGAAGACTTTCTCAATTTTGTGAGAGTGCAGAAAATTGTCGAAGATGAAGAGGGGATGAGATGTTCATGTTGTTTATGTCGATGTAGACGGTTTAAGAGTGAAGATGAAATAAGAGTGCATTTATATGCAGATGGATTTATGCCTAACTACTGGATTTGGATTAATCATGAGGAAGAGTCTCCGATGGCGCCTAATACTAGCTGTACAGGTGTGGAGAATAACATAGGTCCTTCAAGTAGTACTAACATGTTAGGTGTAGATTAATATAACTATCAACACTTTGAGGTGATGAATGATATGATTTTGGATGCTGTTGGGGTTAATTTCTCATTCAATGAAGATCAATATGACAATACCGATGGATTTCCGAATGAAGAAGCTCAGAGATTTTATGGTCTTTTGAAAGAGAGAAATAAACCGTTGTTTTAAGGATCTCCAAACTCAAAGTTATCAATGTGTATTAGACTATTAGGTCTAAAGTCTCAATTTCATGTTCCTGATTTAGCTTTAGATTTGATGACTAAAATGATGCTAGACACAACACCCGTTAACGATGATTTGCCGCAAATTTATTACGATGCTAAACGGTTAGTGTCAAAGTTAGGATTAGGTGTCAAGAGGATTGATTCTTGTGTTAAAGGTTGCTTGTTGTATTATGATAATGAATTTGATATAAATGATGCCAACTTAGTGTAATGTAAGTTTTGTCAATAACCAAGGTATCACCAAAGGAATAACTCAAGGGTAAGTAGGGGAAAATCAATTCCAAGGAAAGCAATGTTTTACCTATCTATTGTATCAAGATTTCAAAGAATGTTTGCATCAATGCAAACTGCAGAAAAGTTGATGTGGCATTATGAGAATAGAATAAATTCAGGTGACTTGCGACATTCATCTAATGGTCAGGCATGTAAACACTTTGATCAAATGCATCCTGATTTTGCGTTAGATCCACACAATGTAAGACTTGAATTATCCTCAGATGGATTTACGCCTTACATACAAGCATCGTCTTTGTAAGACCCATAGTTTTAAATTCTAGTTTATGTATTTTGGTATTGAACTCTAAGGCTTTTTAGCCAAGTTATTGATATTTTGTGAGTTTAATGCCCAAAAATATCTTTTGATTCCCCAATTAAAATTATTCGTCGATAAATAAATTAGATTAAGTACGGTGAATCTTTTGTCGAATAATAATTTATTTATTTTACGAAGAATTTAATACCGGAAAATTTTGTTAAAAATATCTCGGGTTGCTGAAAATTTGATCTATCAATTGAGTTGCGATGAGAGTAGATATTTGTATCAAAATGGTTTGTGTAAGACCCATAATTTTAAAGTACACTTTATGCATTTTTATGTATTTTGGATTTTGGCTCGGAGGCTTTTTAGCCAAAGTTAATAATATTTTGGAGTCTTTATGATCAAAAATATATTTTGATGCCGTTTAGAATTACTCGTCGATAAATAAATTAAATTAAGTGCGATGAATCCTTTACGAAGAATTTTATGCATATTTTGTTTTGAAAATCGTTTAAGTTAACTGGGCGTTAAGAATGGGGAATCTCTTAATGTCTCGGTTACTTAATATTTTGTTTTGAAAATCGTTTAAGTTAACTGGGCGTTAAGAATGGGGAATCTCTTAATGTCTCGGTTACTTAATATTTGTTTTTTTGAAAATCGTTTAAGTTAACTGGGCGTTAAGAATGGGGAATCTCTTAATGTCTCGGTTACTTAATATTTGTTTTTTTGAAAATCGTTTAAGTTAACTGGGCGTTGAGAATGGGGAATCTCTTAATGTCTCGGTTACTTAATATTTGTTTTTTTGAAAATCGTTTAAGTTAACTGGGCGTTGAGAATGGGGAATCTCTTAATGTCTCGGTTACTTAATATTTGTTTTTTTGAAAATCGTTTAAGTTAACTGGGCGTTGAGAATGGGGAATCTCTTAATGTCTCGGTTACTTAATATTTGTTTTTTTGAAAATCGTTTAAGTTAACTGGGCGTTGAGAATGGGGAATCTCTTAATGTCTCGGTTACTTAATATTTGTTTTTTTGAAAATCGTTTAAGTTAACTGGGCGTTGAGAATGGGGAATCTCTTAATGTCTCGGTTACTTAATATTTGTTTTTTTGAAAATCGTTTAAGTTAACTGGGCGTTGAGAATGGGGAATCTCTTAATGTCTCGGTTACTTAATATTTGTTTTTTTGAAAATCGTTTAAGTTAACTGGGCGTTAAGAATGGGGAATCTCTTAATGTCTCGGTTACTTAATGTTTGTTTTTGAAAATCGTTTAAGTTAAATGAGAGTTAAGAATGGGGAATCTCTTAATGTCTCGTTTACTTAATATTTGTTTTGAAAATCGTTAAGTTAATTGGGCGTTAAGAATGGGGAATCTCTTAATGTTTCGTTTACTTAATATTTATTTTTGAAAATCGTTTAAGTTAACTGGGCGTTAAGAATGGGGAATCTCTTAATATCTCGGTTACTTAATGTTTGTTTTTGAAAATTGTTCAGTAAATAAGTATTAAGAATGGGGAATCTCTTAATATCTCGGTTACTTAATGTTTGTTTTTGAAAATTGTTCAGTAAATAAGTATTAAGAATGGGGAATCTCTTAATATCTCGGTTACTTAATGTTTGTTTTTGAAAATTGTTCAGTAAATAAGTATTAAGAATGGGGAATCTCTTAATATCTCGGTTACTTAATGTTTGTTTTTGAAAATTGTTCAGTAAATAAGTATTAAGAATGGGGAATCTCTTAATATCTCGGTTACTTAATGTTTGTTTTTGAAAATTGTTCAGTAAATAAGTATTAAGAATGGGGAATCTCTTAATATCTCGGTTACTTAATGTTTGTTTTTGAAAATTGTTCAGTAAATAAGTATTAAGAATGGGGAATCTCTTAATGTCTTGTTTACTGAATGTTTTGTTTTGAAAATCGTTTAAGTTAACTGGGCGTTAAGAATGGGGAATCTCTTAATATCTCAGTTACTTATTGTTTGTTTTTGAAAATCGTTCAGTAAATGAGTATTAAGAATGGGGAACCTTTTAATGTCTTGTTTACTGATGGTTTTGTTTTGAAAATCGTTTAAGTTAACTGGGCGTTAAGAATGGGGAATCTCTTAATGTCTCAGTTACTTAATGTTTGTTTTTTTGAAAATCGTTTCAGTAAATGAGTATTAAGAATGGGGAATCTGTTAATGTCTTGTTTACTGAATGTTTTGTTTTGAAAATCGTTTAAGTTAACTGGGCGTTAAGAATAGGGAATCTCTTAATGTCTTGTTTACTTAATGTGTGTTTGTTTGTGAAAAATCGTTTAAGTTAACTGGGCGTTAAGAATGGGGAATCTCTTAATGTCTCGGTTGTGCAGGCCCGGGATAGGTGGCACCTCGGTAAACAGTACGGACCCGTGATAGGTAGTACGTTTACGACTTACGTTCCTTAGGGAATTGTGTTTGTCCGTGAGAGACTGCACAGGGGTTTGTCCGTGAGAGACTACGCCCTGGTTTAAGTTAGATGAGAATTAAGAATGGGGAATCTCTTAATGTCTCGTTTACTTAATATTTGTTTTTGAAAATCGTTTAAGTTAACTGGGCGTTAAGAATGGGGAATCTCTTAATGTCTTGTTTACTCGTGTATGTTTTGGTAAGTTGTGCTGACCCGGGATAGGTGGCACCTCGGTAAACGGTACGGACCCGTGATAGGTAGTACGTTTACGACTTACGTTCCTGAGGGAATTGTGTTTGGTAAGTTGTGTTGACCCGGGATAGGTGGCACCTCGGTAAACGGTACGGACTCGTGATAGGTAGTACGTTTACGACTTACGTTCCTGCGGGAATTGCGTTTGTCCGTGAGAGACTGCGCAGGGGTTTGTTCGTGAGAGACTACGCCCTGGTTTAAGTTAGATGAGAATTAAGAATGGGGAATCTCTTAATGTCTCGTTTACTTATGTGTGTTTTGGTAAATCGTGCAGACCCGTGATAGGTGGCACCTTGGTAAATGGTACGGGCCCGTGATAGGCAGTACGTTTACGATTTACGTTTGGTAAGTTGTGCAGACCCGAGATAGGTGGCACCTCGGTAAACAGTACGGACCCGTGATAGGTAGTACGTTTACAACTTACGTTCCTTAGGGAATTGTGTTTGGTAAGTTATGCTGACCCGGGATAGGTGGCACCTCGGTAAACAGTACGGACCCGTGATAGGTAGTACGTTTACGACTTACGTTCCTGAGGGAATTGTGTTTGGTAAGTTGTGCAGACCCGGGATAGGTGGCACCTCGGTAAACAGTACGGACCCGTGATAGGTAGTACGTTTACGACTTACGTTCCTGAGGGAATTGTGTTTGGTAAGTTGTGCAGACCCGGGATAGGTGGCACCTCGGTAAACAGTACGGACCCGTGATAGGTAGTACGTTTACGACTTACGTTCCTGAGGGAATTGTGTTTGTCCGTGAGAGACTGCACAGGTGTTTGTCCGTGAGAGACTACACCCTGTTAAATTGTGAATTGTTGGTTCACTTGGTATGTGTATTAATTGTGTTATGAGTGTTATGTTTTGGAATTCGGTGATAACATGTTTGCTTGCAATACCATTTCAAAACCCATGATGTTGTATTAATTGTGTTAAAAATGTTAAGTGTGATGTTTTGGAATTTGGTGATAACATGTTGGATTGCAATACCAATTTTAATCCCATGATGTTGTATTAATGGTGTTATAAATGTTAAGTGTTATGTTTTGGAATTCGGTGATAACATGTTTGCTTACAATACCATTTCAAAACCCATGATGTTGTATTAATTGTGTTGAAAATGCTAAGTGTTATGTGTTGATTATTGTGTGTAAGTATGATGGTTATCGAGATCCCAACTGCCGTGGCAATTGCGTTGAAAATGCTAAGTGTTATGTGTTGATTGTTGTGTGTAAGAAAAGTCCTTATTTTGAGTTAGATAATCGATTGCTCAATTGATTTATCAATGCTTTGGTCAGTTATGTATTACTTGATGGTTTGAGAACTTCATTTTGAGTTCATTGTTAATTGGCAAGCATTATATGAACTTTTAGCATATGGAAAATCCTTTTAAGGTGCATGCTTAGTTGAAAGGTTATTTTGTGCATTTAAAACTTAAATGTTATGTGTTATATGTTAATTTCGGTTGGTGACCCTTTACAATTATTGTGGAAATCTGGGCTTTGCCCTCAGATGAGAGTCAGGACGATCCTACCGGTTCGTACCCTACGGACGGGAATGGAGATGGGAACGCTTGACTGTAGCTACGTTAGGAGGAACTCACGGGGCGCGTGGAGATCACTTAGGGTGTTTAAGTTGTTTTGTAAAATGATCAGACTAGGTTGTCCCAGAGGGAAAGGATGTCTTTCTTTTGGGTTGCGTTTATTTTTAAACTGGAAGACTGTACTACTTTTGTTATGTAAATATTTTTGAATTCATGGATTGAGAACTTTTCCGCTGCTTGAAAATTATAATGACTTAATTACTTATCCAAAGGTGTTACCTCATTTATTTCTCTACTTTACTTTAATTTCTTTTTTAAAAAAAAAGTACACCCTCGCTAAGAAAAACGGGGTGTTACAGTTTGAGAGGTGATGTGGAAACGATGATTTTTATAAATATCTAAAATATCTAAGTAGGTATTGGTTTGCTTTTATAAATATCTAAAATATCTGGACATTTATATGGAAAAGAAAAGGAAAAGAAAGAAAAACATAAGAAAGAAAAGGAAAAGAAAGAAAGCAGAAGAAAGAAAAAGGAAAGAAAACATAACGTCTTCTTCCTCTCCCTGCTTCGCGAACTCCATCTTTTCTTCCTTCTTTCTACTTTTTCGTTTGCTTCCTTTTTGTTTCAAGAAAAGAAACCCAAGGCTTGGTGGGTGAGAAAGCAAGGATCTCTCAGCTTCATTCTTCCTCCCTGATTCGAAAACGAAGGAAACTGGGTTAGGGGTTTTTAAAACCATCAAACACAAACCTCCACATTTCTTCTAGTTCTAAGCTTCATTTCGCGAAGAGATAGAAAGGAAAGTTGTTCATCTTCCCGCTACGGAGCTAGTGAACTAACTTTGGAAGCGACAACGCAAGCATAGATTTTATCGGAATTAATCGTGGTACCGTAATCGCTCGTTAAAGCTACCGTTGAGGTAAGGGCTCCTTCCAAACTTTTAGCTTGCATATAAGATGCTATATGTGTATTTGTGGAGTTGGAATTTTGTGAAATGGATGTGTGATTTTGTAGAAACGGAATTTAATTCATTTATGTATGTTTTTGAGGAAATTAAATTTGATGTGTTTGAGGTGTGGTTTGTGAAAATTAATTTGGCGTGATTTATGTTTGAAAGTGTGGAAATATTTGGTTGATTGATGATTGAGATTGGTGTGGTTTTTGTGGAATTTGAATTGATCGAATTTAATGTGAATTGTGGATTAAATTTGATGTGTGGTGGTGGAAAATATATGTTTGAGTATGCTCTGTGTTGAATTTGAAAATCATTAGTGTTAAATGAGTATTAAAAATGTGGAATCTTTTAATATCTGCGTTTACTTAATGATTGTTGTGGAAAGAGTCAGAGTATGCTCATGCATTTCAGAGTACATGGTGACTGCGATGGTACCATGGTGATAGTGGTGACCGTGATGGGCCACGAGATGATGTCATGTGATTTTTTGGTTCATCTTATCTTTGCAAGGATTATCGCGTCGTGCTGCTCTGTGAGAGATTGCACTCTAGAAAGTGCTAATCTGTGAGCGATTGCACTCTAGAAAACAGTGTAAGGCATGTGATAGGCGACACTTTAGTAAATTGTGCGGGCATGTGATGGGTGGCACCTTGATAATTAGTATAAGACCTGTGATAGGCGATACAATTATGATTTACGCCCCTTCGAGGAGGGTTTTGATTGGAATTCTGGAATTTATGCATTTTGGCATATACGCATTGCATTAGGGTGCTTGGTGTAAGACCCATAATTTTAAAGTACCCTTTATGTATTTTTGGTGTATTTTGGATTTTGGTTCGGAGACTTTTTAGCCAAAGTTAATAATATGTTGGAGTTTATATGATCAAAAAGATATTTTGATGCCGATTAGAATTACTCATCGATAAATAAATTAAATTAACTGCGGTGAATCGTTTACGAAGAATTTAATGCGTTAAGGGTGAAATGGTAATTTAACAAATATCTAGATATTTGTTAAAAGTAATTAATATATATATATATATATATATATATATATACGTGCTGACCCGGGATGGGTGGCACCTTGGTAAACGGTACGGGTCCGTGATAGGCAGTACGTTTACGATTTACGTTTGGTAAGTTGTGCTGACCCGGGATAGGTGGCACCTCGGTAAACAGTACTGACCCGTGATAGGTGGTACGTTTACGACTTACGTTCCTGAGGGAATTGTGTTTGTCCGTGAGAGACTGCACAGGGGTTTGTCCGTGAGAGACTACGCCCTGGTTTAAGTTAGATGAGAATTAAGAACGGGGAATCTCTTAATGTCTCGTTTACTTATGTGTGTTTTGGTAAATCGTGCTGACCCGCGATAGGTGGCACCTTGGTAAACGGTACGGGTCCGTGATAGACAGTACGTTTACGATTTACGTTTGGTAAGTTGTGCTGACCCGGGATAGGTGGCACCTCGGTAAACAGTACTGACCCGTGATAGGTGGTACGTTTACGACTTACGTTCCTGAGGGAATTGTGTTTGTCCGTGAGAGACTGCACAGGTGTTTGTCCGTGAGAGACTACACCCTGTTAAATTGTGAATTGTTGGTTCATTTGGTATGTGTAGTAATTGTGTTATAAGTGTTATGTTTTGGAATTTGGTGATAACATGTTGGATTGCAATACCATTTTGAATCCCATGATGTTGTATTAATTGTGTTATAAATGTTAAGTGTTATGTTTTGGAATTTGGTGATAACATGTTGGATTGCTATACCATTTTGAAACCCATGATGTTGTATTAATTGTGTTATAAATGTTAAGTGTTATGTTTTGGAATTTGGTGATAACATGTTGGATTGCTATACCATTTTGAAACCCATGATGTTGTATTAATTGTGTTATAAATGTTAAGTGTTATGTTTTGGAATTTGGTGATAACATGTTGGATTGCTATACCATTTTGAAACCCATGATGTTGTATTAATTGTGTTATAAATGTTAAGTGTTATGTTTTGGAATTTGGTGATAACATGTTGGATTGCAATACCATTTTGAATCCCATGATGTTGTATTAATTGTGTTATAAATGTTAAGTGTTATGTTTTGGAATTTGGTGATAACATGTTGGATTGCTATACCATTTTGAAACCCATGATGTTGTATTAATTGTGTTATAAATGTTAAGTGTTATGTTTTGGAATTTGGTGATAACATGTTGGATTGCTATACCATTTTGAAACCCATGATGTTGTATTAATTGTGTTATAAATGTTAAGTGTTATGTTTTGGAATTTGGTGATAACATGTTGGATTGCTATACCATTTTGAAACCCATGATGTTGTATTAATTGTGTTATAAATGTTAAGTGTTATGTTTTGGAATTTGGTGATAACATGTTGGATTGCTATACCATTTTGAAACCCATGATGTTGTATTAATTGTGTTATAAATGTTAAGTGTTATGTTTTGGAATTTGGTGATAACATGTTGGATTGCAATACCATTTTGAAACCCATGATGTTGTATTAATTGTGTTATAAATGTTAAGTGTTATGTTTTGGAATTTGGTGATAACATGTTTGCTTGCAATACTATTTCGAAACTAATGATGTTGTAGCGATTGCGTTATCAGTGCTAAGTGTTAGGATTTGAGATTATGTATGAATGTGATTGAGTTAGTTATGAATTTTTGGAAAAATGATGAGGGAAATCGATTTCCCAATCGATTGGATGAGTTGCAGGAAGTTCACTATTTTAACCTAATCGATTTGCCAATCGATTGTATAAATATATCTTTCAAAATCTTTTAAGAAATCGATTTGGAAATCGATTGGCAGAGAGGCAGGAACTCAGCAAAACTGCCAAAATCGATTTGGAAATCGATTTGGCAACACAGGGACTCATCAGAACTGACAAAATCGACTTAGAAATCGATTTGGTCATGCAAAAACTAAGCAGAACTGACCAAATCGATTTGGCAATCGATTGGCTCAGCAAAAGTCCTTATTTTGAGTTAGATAATCGATTGCTCAATTGATTTATCAATGCTTTGGTCAGTTATGTATTACTTGGTGGTTTGAGAACTTCATTTTGAGTTCATTGTTAATTGGCAAGCATTATATGAACTTTTAGCATATGGAAAATCCTTTTAAGGTGCATGCTTAGTTGAAAGGTTATTTTGTGCATTTAAAACTTAAATGTTATGTGTTATCTGTTAATTTCGGTTGGTGACCCTTTACAATTATTGTGGAAATCTGGGCTTTGCCCTCAGATGAGAGTCAGGACGATCCTACCGGTTCGTACCCTATAGACGGGAATGGAGATGGCAACGCTTGACTATAGCTACGTTAGGAGGATCCCACGGGGCGCGTGGAGATCACTCAGGGTGTATAGTTTTTTGGTAGGATGATCAGATTATGTTAATGTATAGGGACTAGACGTCGTACTTTTTGGGTTGGAGTATTTTGATTTGGAAAACTGTACTTATACTAATATTGTCAGCTTGACATGTTATTTTCGATGGGTTACATGTACCAACTTTTGACGTGTAAATACTTTGGATTCGTATTTCAAAAACTATTCCGCTGCTTGTAAATTCTGTTGACTTAATCGTCGTTGTGTTACGACTTAAATATTTATCCAAATGTATTTTACCTTATTTAATTCTCTGTTTTATTTTAATTCTTTTGAAAAAAAAAAATACACCCTCGCTTAGTAAAACGGGGTGTTACACTTGGCACGCGAATCTTGTTTGATATGCTATGATGATTGTGTGTGTATACTCAGTTGTTGTTGTGATTGTGCCTTAATTGCTAAGTGTGATAGTTTTGGATTTGTTGTAAGTGTTGATTGATTTCAAAGAAATTTCAAAACATTTCGAAACTGAATTATGTTGTTTTCTGCATTTGTATTCGGCTACAAGGATGTTGTAGTCGAATACAAACATCCTGTTTTTGCTACTGACTTCTGAATTGCATCTGTATTCGGCTACAAGGATGTTGTAGTCGAATACATATGTGCTAATTTTGCTACTGACTTGCAAAACAACACTGTATTCGAATACAAAGATGCTGTATTCGAATACGACTGTGCAGTTTTGTTAAAAACTTCATTTTTCAGCTTGTTTATGCATGTTTGACATATGAAAACCCTTTCAAGGAGTATGCTAAGATGAAAGGGTATTTTGTGCATTTAAAATTTAAATGCTAAGTGATATGTGTTAATTTCGGTTGGTGACCTTTACAATTATTATGGAAATCTGGGATCTGTCTTCAGATGAGAACCAAGATCGTCCTACCGGTTGGTACCCTGGAGATGGGAAGGTAGTTAGTCATACCTGACCGGCGCTGTGTCAGAAGGATCTTGCGGGGCGTGTGGAGATTACTCGGGTTGTATAGTTTTTTGTAGCATGATCAGATTAGATGGTTGTATAGAGGATACATGTCTTTCTTTTGTGGATGTATTTGTTTCCATTTGGAAGATAGTACCGATACCTCATATTGTCAGCTTGACTTTTGTTTTGATGGGTTCATGTACCACTTTTTGATGTGATGTTGGGGAGTTAAAATTCTTGTGGCAGTGCTTTTGTACAGGTGTCTGTCGAGAATATCTCACGGGTATGAGCTATGTCTGATAGGCCTCATAGCCCCCATGTATTTTGATGTTTGAATACTTTGGATTTTTATTTCAAAAACTATTCTGCTGCTTGTAAATGTTGTTGACTTTGTCGTTGTGTTATGACTTAAATATTTTATCCAAAGGTATTTCTTTCTTTATTTCTTTGTTTTTTGAAAAGAAAAAAAAGGTTGTTACAGTCTAATCCTTATTCTTGTTGGCCGGTTATTGTTACTCCTTACAATCTTCCTCCTGTTATGTGTATGTCTAAACCTTATATGTTCTTAGCTGTTGTGATACAGGTCCTTCTATTCCTACAACTGGTATTGATGTTTTTTACAAGCTTTTATTGACGATTTGAAGAGGTTGTGGAGTGGTGTTTTGACATATGATATTGCTTAGAGACAAAATTTTATGATGAGAGCTGCTTTGATGTGGACCATTAATGATTTCCCCGCTTATGGGATGTTGTCAGGATGGGGCACCCATGGTAAATTAGCTTGTCCTATTTGTATGGAAGATACAAAAGCATTTACTTTAAAATTTGGCGGGAAGGCATCGTGGTTTGACTCGCACCGTAGGTTATTACCTGCTGATCATGCATTTAGAAGGAACAAAACTGCTTTTGTGAAGGGATATGCAGAAAGTCTAGGACCCCCGCTTAAATTGACATCATAACAAGTTTGGAATAAAGTAAAAGATATGCCAAAGGTACATGTTGTTAATGGTGTGGCTTGTTAACCACAAGGTTACGGACAATGACACAATTAGACAAAAAATATGTATTTTTTGGGATCTACCCTATTGGAAAGATAATCTTTTGAGACATAATCTCGATGTTATGCATATCGAAAAAAATTTCTTTGACAACATATTTAATATTGTGGTGAATGTGAAAGGGAAAATAAAAGATAATGACAAATCTAGAAAAGACATAGGTATATATTGCAGACGACCAAATTTGTTGTTGGTGGAGCACAACGGAAAGACTCTAAAACCTCGTGCGAATTACACTTTATCTACTGATGAAGCCAAATCTGTTTATCGTTGGATCAAAGAGTTGAAGACGCCTGACGGTTATTGTTCTAATTTGGCAAGATGTGTTGATGTAGAAAATGGGAGGATGCATGGGATGAAAAGTCATGATTGTCATATGTTTTTAGAGTGTTTACTTCCCATTGCTTTTAGTGCTTTACCGACACATGTATCGAACCCACTTATTGAAGTGAGTCAATATTTCAAGAATTTGTGTTCTTCAACGCTCATTGATAAAGATCTCATCAAGATGGAAAATGACATTCTGATGATTCTGTGTAAGTTAGAGAAAGTATTCCCTCCTGGGTTTTTTGATTCCATGGAGCATCTCTCAATGCATCCTGCAAGTGAAGCTAGACTTGGTGGACCAGTTTAGTATAAATGGATGTATCCATTTGAAAGATGGTGTATATATATATAAATGGATGTATCCATTTGCAAGTGAAGCTAGACTTAGTGAACAGAAGAAATGATACTGATAGTGTTATACGTCACCCACATGCTTTATCAGTTTTTTGCTTGTTTGGTCATCATGCTGGTAGGGATTTTCCGATTTTTTGGCCAAGTGACAAAGTATTTAATACAACACATGTTCACGTTTTGATTAACTGCACCGAAGTTAAACCATACACTGAGTACGTTTTAAATCCCTCTTCATTTTTTATTATATTTATATGATTAAATTGATATTCACCATATATATGGTCATCGAGCAGAACATTTTTAACTATAGGACAATCATCTGTTGATATACATTCAAATTTCTCATTATGGTTTCAACAACAAGTACATCTCGAAGAACAAACTCCTATCAACATCCACTTGAGGCCCTTATCTATGGGTCCGAGTAGAAGTTTCAAAGAATGGCACACCTATTACGTCAATGGATACAAATTTCACACTGAATCTTGGACCGAAGGAAAAGAAACAATTAATAGTGGAGTTTGTATGAAAAGTGTGTCTGATAATGGTGTAGTGGAAGATTTCTACGACATCATTGAGCATATTTACGAAATTGACTATACGTTCCTAGATTATGTGAAAAAAAGTGGTGTTGTTTTACTGTAAGTGGTTTGATCCATCTAGCAGAGGAACTAAGATCAGTTTGATATCCAATACTGTAGACATTCGTATGAGCAAAAAATATCCACGGTTTGATCCATTTGCCCTAGCCCATAATGTAAGACAAGTGTATTATGTTCCTTATTCATCAACGGTCAAAAGCAAACAAGGTTGGTGTGCTGCAATCAAAACAAGACCAACGAGTGGAATCGAAGAAGTTGAAGCAGGTCAAAATGAAGAAGTTGCATATCAAATAGATGAAATGTCAAATTTGGATCATGTGATTGGAGATGAGACTATTAATCAACTTTGTCATGAGTCAAACATTGGAGAAGAAGTTGATGAACAAGAAATAGAAGAATTAGAGAATGATGAAGGTAGTGACTTAATTCACTCATCAAATGACAACGACGATGATGGCGATGACGAAGACAATTAATTAATTACGTGAAATATATGTATATTTCTTTATTTAGGTTTAATTAATTAATTATGTAATGTGAAATATGAACGACACTTTATATATATATATATAGACATGGCTTCAGTGTCGGGAGTAGGAGGATCGGAAGGATTAGGAGGAACGGGAATACGAGGAATATCCAAAACATCATGTGGTAAGGAAAGAAGTTGTTAAACCATGTGTTGTTAATGACCAATTTCTCATGCCGATACCGACAATTGATACTAGTGGTGGAGCTATTCCTCTATATCCTGAGGTCTCTATTGAGTCTTATACCATAGCCCCAATGATGTATTCAACACCATGTCCTTTGTAAAACTTTTCATCAAAGTATCTGCAAGATTCTTTTCAGTTCTTACAAACACTATGGATATTACTCCATTTAAAATTAAATCTTTTACATAGCTATGTCTTAGACCAATATGTCTAGATTTTCCATTATATACTTGATATATACTTTGGATAGTGTGGATTGACTATCACAATGTATGGATACCGGTGCAATTAGCTTTGGCCAAATTGGTATCTCATACAATAAATTTCTTAGTCATTATGCCTCTTTACTACTTGCAATTAGGGCAATGAACTCTACAACCATGGTGGAGTCGGCAATGCAAGTTTGTTTCTTTAATCCCCAAAAAATTGCACCTCCACCAAGGTGGAAGATCCATCAACTTGTGGAAGCATGATCCTCAATATAAGTTACCCAACTAGTATATGTATATCCTTTCAAAACTGAAGGATATCCACTATAGACTAAACTATAGTTAATTGTTCCTTTCAAATATTTTAATACTCTATTAACAATACGCCAATGTTCTTTACTTGGATTACTAGTATACCGACATAATCATCCTACAACATATGTTATATCAAGTTTGGTACAGGCCATAGCATACATCAAACATCCGACTACCTTTGAATAATCTATTTGTGCCACAAGACATCCTTTATGTGATTGTAAACTAACATTTTGATCAATTATGGTAGAAACAGGTTTGCAATTAAATTGATCAAATTTCTTTAGCACTTTCTCAATAAAGTGAGGTTGAGATAAACCAACATTTACTCCATCTCTAATGATTTTAATACCTAAAATCACATCTGCTTCACCTAGATCTTTCATATCAAAATTTTTTGATAAGAAAATTTTAGTTTTTTCTACCTCATCTAAATTGGTGCCAAAGATTAACATACCATCGACATATAAAAAAATCATAACACCATTTCCATATTGAAATTTACTATAAATACACTTGTTAGATTCATTTATTTTGTATCCATTAGAAAGAAAAACTTTATCAAACTTTTGGTGCCATTATTTGGGTGCTTGTTTTAACCCGTATAAAGATTTAGTCTATTTACACGCTTTATGTTCTTGCCCTTTAATAACAAATCATTCAGGTTGTTTCATATACACCTCTTCATCTAACTTTGGGTTTAGGATAACAATTTTAACATCCATTTGATGGATCACAAACTTATAGATGAAGCTATTGTCAAAAATACTCTTATGGATGCAATTCTTGCAATAGGTGCATAAGTATCAAAGTAGTCGATACCTTCTTTTTGTGTAAACTCTTTGGCAACAAGTCTAGCTTTGAATTTATCAATGGTACCATTAACATTCTTTTTTAACCTCCATTTGTTGGATTACAAACTTATAGATGAAGCTAGTGTCAAAAATACTCTTATGGCAAATTGGTCCATAACTATTAATGGAATAATTTGTACTTTCTACAAGGAACATAAAGAAGTCTAGTCCATAATTTTTCTTTTTTCTGGCTCTCTTCTAGACTTTGTACACTAGAAATGACAATTTCCTTGGGACGTGGAATTGATTTAAATCTATTTTCTTGAAAAATTGCATCTCTTGGCTCAATCACTTTGTTAATAGGATATAAGTCATTAGATTCAATAACCATTAATCTATATGCCTTGCTATTTTCAGTATAGCCTAGCAATACACTTTTGATTCATCTTTCTCCCAATTTCTTTCTTTTTGGTTTATGAACCTTAACAATTGCTCTAGAGTCCCAAACTTTTATATAGTTAAGATTGAGTTTTCTTTTCTTCCAGAGTTCATATAGGGTTATCTTGTTCCTTTTATTGGGAACTTTATTTAGCAAATACCATGCATTTACAATAACTTCACCCCAATAACCTTTAGATAAACCAAAATAGGACCATTTCTTCTAATACCCTATTTTTCCTTTCTAAAATTCCATTTTGTTGTGGAGAATATGGTGCAGTTGTTTAATGCACAATACCAGTGGATTGAATATACTCAGAATGATAGAACTCTCCTGCCCTATCACTTCTGAAACACTTAATAAAAGTTTCACGTTGAAGTTCTACTTGAGCTATAAATATTTTAAATTTGTCTAAAACTTAATTCTTAGAATGCATTAAATAAACATAACATAATCTAGAGCAATCATCAATAAAAGTGAAAAAAAATACTTTTTACCATCAATTAGAGGCCAACCATGTAAATCGTATACATTAGAGTTAATTAAATCTAATACCTTATAACTTCTTTAAACCCTTTTAAAAGGATTAGAGGCCAACCTTATAACTTCTTGTGATTTTAGTTAGCATGCAAGTAGTACATGAATTTGAATTTTTATCAAAATTCAGAATTAAATTTGATTTAATCATATCATTCAATTTTCTAAAGTTAATATGTCCTAGTCGCATCTGTGTTGGTGATAATTGCTGCAAAACTTTAATAGTGAATTTGATACCCCCACCAATCGGATGCAAATGAGATAACCATTGAACACCTTTAGGGTACTTTGGAAAACTTTGATATGATTTGCACTATTAAACCAAGAGTATCTTTCAATAGTATGTTATAAAAGAATATTTCATATCCTTCACTCATGGATTAGAGAAGAATAAGATGACTTAGTATATAAGAATGAATGATAAAGGTGGATGGCAATCTCCAAATTTTCGTGTTTTCATTTTGTCGAACATGACACTGTTTATAGAAAAATAATGTCACTTGAGAAAGAGGTACAATTCTTGGTTCTGCCAATCTGTTTTGGGAAAGGATATATGCATCTAACATTCAATAATTGTGTAAGGCGTTGCAATGGTCTGGTGGTTGATTAATGACTCTTTTTGCGCATGACCCTGGTTCGAGGATCAAACTCAAGACATTGTTTCACATCTAAAACACAACCACTGAACCAACAACTAAATCATATCAATTAAAATCAATTATACATGCATATATTCACAAATATTTTATAAATATTTCACAAAAGATAACTTCATAATCATTGTCACACAATTTACTAACGCTTAGAAAATTGTGTTTTAAATGTTTAACGTATTGAGCATCAATTATTTTTGCAGAGTTTTTTTTTACCTGCAATTGCTTTTTCTTGAAATTTTGAAAACCAACATGCATTTGATATTGATAGATTCTTAGGTACCCATTTGGTCGTGGGTTCTTAAGGGTTAGATATTTCTTTAACACTGAATTTTTTTCTTAAGGTGGCAGTTTGGTTCAATATGACCAATATTTGAACAATAAACACATTTTCTTATTACTTTTGGAGAGGATTCTGATATGATACCAGAACGTTCTTCATTTTGAGAGGTTGTCTTGATTTGAAATTTTCATCCCTTTTATTGAAATAACATGTCGAATCAAGATGTCTAATATTATTGCAATAAGAACATTTTGTTTTGTATTTATCTTCTTTTCTTTCTGGTACAAATAAAAATTTGTTGAGTTTTTGCTTTTGAGTTTTGTCAAAATCGAATCCAACTTAATCAAATATTCCTACCTGAGATCCCATAATTCTTTGGAAAGTTTCAGTGGATTTAACAAAATTTTACAAATTATTTTTAAGATACTCAATTTCAGTTTTAAGGAGAACATTCTCTTTTTGAGTTGTAGAAAGTTCTTGACATTTCGATTCTTTAGATGTTTTAAAATGAGACTCCTGCTAACATTGAAATAAATTTTTTAGTTTAACATTCAATTGCTTGGGCTTTCTTTTTTTCTTCATTTTCTTTGCAAACTTGTTTTTTTAAGGAGCCATATTTTTTAGCACAAAAGTTTGAGTCATTTAACAAATTATCAAATTCTTTATCCATTTTTTCACATAAAGGACATAATTCAAAATTGATTACCTCATCTTTTTATGAGTTTCCCATTAGGCACATATTGGCTTCTTCATTTTCTAACATATTGGCTTTTGACATTGCTTTTAACATAAAGGACATAATCCATTATGCACATATTGGCTTTTGACATTGCTTCCTGTATCTTTTTTTCTAACACTTGTTAAGTGTTTAACCTTAGAGGCAAACTCTGATTCCAATTGAAGTAGCAATATCAATCATAAGGAAGGGGGTTTGAATTGTGAATCCTTTTTAAAATATTAATTCTTACTTTCAATTTATACTAACTCAATAGGGGTGGGCAAAGTTCAGTTCTGAACTAGAACCGTTTGGAAAAACCAAACCGAACCGGTTTCCAGTTCGAAGAACCGAACCAAACCGGTTTATAAAAGTGGTGAACCAGTTTATTATTTTGAACCGAACTGGTTTAACTTAATTTTTTTGTTCATATAGGCCAAAATTTACATAATTACCCCTAATTACTTCTAAAAAAATTTGGTTCAAGTTTTTTGAAATAAAAACCGGTTCGGTTCGGTTTTTTGAATTGAAAAACCGGTTCGGTTCAGTTCTACTTTTACAAAATCAGTTCGAAAAAAGTTCGGTTCTTAAACCAGTTCAGTTCAAAACCAGTTCAGTTCGGTTCGGCAGTTTGGTTCAGTTTTTGGTTTTTTTGAACACCCCTACTCAACATTAATCTTGGTTACTCATAAAAACCCATAATGTTCTTGGTTAGTTAAAAATAAATGAAACATATTATTTCTACGTGATTAGTGATAGTGAGTGGAAAATAATAAAGGATATGGTTAACCCAAGTTGGGCTACATCTAGTCCTCACAAGAACATTCTTGCTTTCACACAATCATTCTTGATCAATTACGACATTCACCTTTAAACTTTGAAATGATTTTTACAGTTACCTTTTAGTTCAGAAATGATTTTTACATGTGACCTTTTGAACACAAAGAATTTTTTCAATACACTCAAACTATCTTAAGAAATAGACTCGAGTTTCAAATTATGATAGAAGGTTGTAGGATCAGAATCTAGTCAACACTTGTTTGAGATTGATTATCAACAATAACTCAATAAGTAGATCCTTGATTGAATATAGTATCAAAGAGTTGGAGCTTTTTCTTGATTGAAGAGTTTTGTTTGCTCGACTATGATTGTTTTAGTGATGATTTGATTGTACTTAAAACTCTTGCTATTATCTTTACCTTGATGTTCCTTTTATAGACATGATGAAGGTTAGAGAAAACTCAATATAGCCGTTACTGATCTTTAAGAGAGACATTTGTTTAGAGTAATAATTAATAGACATGTGTTCTATTTAATCTAGAACATTCTTCATTCACAATCAGAACGTTCTTGGTTTTGTGTTTGAATGAACAACGTGATTGAGGATTTAACAGCAGTCTGGTGTCAGTTCTTTGCCTTGCACGCATGTTGGGCTTTTTGTAAAAAGTGCAACAACAATGTCTTTCTCATCCTTGTTGTCCTAGCTATACTTGTTCGAAGCTTATCAATCTGGAGATTGATCTAGTTATTATTTTTGTTGTTTTGCTGCTTTAGGCCTTTAGCTAAAATTTTGAGCTTGATATTTGTTTATCTTAAGATTTGAACTTTGGGAAATGATTCATTTTACTTATATCCTTAAAACAAATTATCAAGAATGATATTGATAAACTAAAATGATACTATTATAAATTAGAAGGATCTTGATTTGCCTAGACTATATTCTTATGAACTGCATTTTGCAGTGATTCCTAAGGGACGCTAATTGAGCCATATTTTTTATTGCAGTAGTTGGTAACCGCCGCAAAATGTTGTTTAGTAATTTTTTTCAATAATATTATTTTTTTTTTTCATTTTTAACTTTTAAACATTATTTTGTTTTCGATTGTGTCTCATACATTATTTTTTTGGAAAAAGGTTCATCCCTTTTTTAAATAATATAAAAAACTATAAAATTTCGTACATTAATTTCAAATTAACATGACATAAGAATTCATTGAAATAAAATAACAAAAACATTCATTGAAATATAAATTCAAAGTAAGTTTTAAAAATATGTTGAATATCTAAAGTATCACTTCATTCCATAAAAAAATAAATATCCATGCTTGACAAAGACTAAAATTAGGACTATGGAGGAGAAGTTCCATAACTAATTTCATGTCCATGACTAGCTTTATTTCCATTACTTGCTCCATACCCATTACTTGCTCCATACCCATTACTTGCTCCATACCCATGACTAGCTTGATACCCATTACTTGCTCCATGACCGTGACTAGCTCCATGTCCAAGATTATGAGGATTGTGACTAGATAACGAAGAACACCTCATTTCTAGTGGTGAGTATAAATCTAGAACCTAAAAATATATAAAATAGTTCAACTTGATTAAATGATCTCAACAAACATGCTAATGCATTAAGCACCAGATGTAGTAATCTAATTACAAATTGGTCACCATGCAACAAAAAGTTAATGATACCACTAACTTATATACAAAAATTAAGTAGAGTATTGGCACATGTCATGAATCATGCATTTCAGCCACAAGTCCATCTAAATCCAATGTATATTTCTTCAACATACAACACTCCTCATCATTATGTCATAAACCAAAAGCACCAGACATACAACTACCACTCATCATATAAAAGCATAACACTCATTTAGAGCAAGCTGACATTACCTTACAACACTCCTTTACAGAACCATGAGGCTACTACTCGCTATAATTGTTTCTATTTTTAATTTCATAAACAAAGATCAATAAACCCAAAATTTAACAAAACTCACACTAAACTAATTTTTCTATGTTTAATTTCACAAATAAAATAGAAAAAGTATTTAACATATTCTTACTTGATTAACTCTACGAGGAAATTGACAGCCAAGGTTTAGCATAAAGATAGTCATTTGTTCTTCTAAAGCTCGAACTCTTGGACTTTTTGCTACCTCTTCCTCTAAGGCTTGAATTCTTGCATTATTTGCTTGCAATTCTACTTTCAGCCTTTCAATTTCTGAAGATGAAGCACAACCAAATGATGAATTTCTTGAGCTCTCAAAAATCATAGTAGGACAAACACCAAACCCCATGCCCTGCACATATACTGGGTGCTCTTTACCAAAACACCTTAGTATAGATGTCACTTTTAGACGATGCATCATCCATTTGCACATCTAATTGCTCCTATATATAAATTGATAAACATATAATTATGTACATAGAGCTTAAAACAAAAATGTCTAACTTCACAAAAATAAAAACTTATAAGAAACATAAATGACTCACACTCTTTTGTTTAATTTCTTCGATAACAAAAGTTCCATCTTTTTTTGACTGTAATGGAATACATTTCACCTCTCGTATAACACCTCCCCGTTTCAATTTACTGAAATTGTATATCAAATTAATAAATCATGAAATAATCAATTTTGATTTTTAAGATTAGTGTAGAAAAATAAGCAAAGAATGTATATATCATACCAATTCATGCCTTTTCCTAGTAATTGTTTTCGAACCAAGTGTATAGGGAATAGTTTGCTTACGTCGATTTTTCGCATTTTGAACAAATGACCTACATTATTTAGAAAAAACAAACTTAGTAAATGCTCATATTTATTATAATTAACATTTTCAACATACCATACTTGCCAACGTTTTTTCATCCAATCAATAAGTTAAAAAGGCTGCCCATTCTTCTTCTTCGATTGTACCTCCATTTTTTCCAAAGATTTGCTACTATGTAATTTTTGTTAACAAAGAAAAGAGAAAGCAAGAGGAAGAAGAGAAACAACCACTCTAGGGTTTCATAACATAGAATGAACCAAAACCACAGTTAATAGGGTTACAATGAGTATATATATAAAAGAATAGAATTGTCTAAAATTGTCTAAAATACCCTTACTACTAATATATAATAATATTATCTAACATCTCCCCTCAAACTCACGATGCATTAACATGGAGCATCGAGAGTTTGTCAACTAAAAAAAAACGAAAACGTTTAATGGAATGCATCTTTGTGAACAAATCAGCAATCTGTAAAGAAGAGACAAACGGTAGAGTAATGATTCTATGCTGAAGATGATGATGAGAGGGGTAACGAGGAGGATCAACAATCGCAGGAGGTGGTTGGACAGCCGGGGGGACAAGAGGGATGTCACCAAAGAAGAAGCAACAATCAAAGAGAAGAACCAAGCCAACAAAAAATCAAACCGAAAAAGGAGCGACCAAAAAAAGGAGCAACAACCATATCAAAATCAACCGATAGGAACAACCAAAGAAGTAGCACCACGAAACAACCATATCAAAATCAACAGATAGGAACAACCAAATAAGTAGCACCACGAAACCAAATCCAAACAAACCAAGGAGCAACAACCATATCAAAATCAACAGATAGGAACCACCAAAGAAGTAGCACCACGAAACCAAATCCAAACAAACCAAGGAGCAACAACCATATCAAATCAACATCATATCAAACCAAACTAAACAAAGAGAGAAGCAACAAAGCAAATCACTAGAGAGATTAGCAATCAAACAGAAGAAGCAACAGACAGAGCGACAACACAGAAGATCAAATTTTCAGCCTCATCCAAGTATCCAACCCTTCCTAGAAGGTCAATCATACAACCATAATGCTCAATCTGAGGCACAATTCCAAATCTCTCCATTTCTTTGAAGCATCTTCTTCCTTCCTCTACCAAACCACAATGGTAAGCAGATAACACACTAGTCATTGTTATCTCATTCGGTTCAAATCCTTCCCGTAACATTGCTGCGAATACTTCTAACGCTTCCTTCGCACAACCATTGACACCATAACCATTTATCAAAGCATTCCACGACGATGTATCTTTTTCATTCATCTCCTCAAAAAGCAATTTAGCTTTTCCAATTTCCCCACATTTTGCATACATATCAACCAAAGCATACACATGAACATCTTCATCAAGTCGGTTCCTTTGCACAAACCCATGAATCCAAACACCCAAATCCAAAGAACTCAAATCAGCAACAGCAGGAAGAACACTCACAACCGTCACTTTATTCATTTCCACATCCAAACGTCCCCTCATTTCCCAAAACAACTTCAACGCATCGTGCGGTCGTCTATTCTCACAATATCCCCTAATCATCGCATTCCAACTAAGCACATTCTTGACAGGCATACAATCAAACATAAACACAATTCCAAATCTCTCCATTTCTTTGAAGCATCTTCTTCCTTCCTCTACCAAACCACAATGGTTGCAAGCAGATAACACACTAGTCATTGTTATCTCATTCGGTTCAAATCCTTCCCGTAACATTGCTGCGAATACTTCTAACGCTTCCTTCGCACAACCATTGACACCATAACCATTTATCAAAGCATTCCACGACGATGTATCTTTTTCATTCATCTCCTCAAAAAGCAACTATTCCGCTAAATTGTTTCTAAAAAAATTTTGAAATTTTTTTCATTGCCAAGTACATTTCAATGAGGTGGACGACCCTTCCAATTTCAACCTTTGTGTGTTTGTATTGCAATTGGTTGTTTAAAGTGTTCCAACTTTCCATCCTTCATCCTTGCTAACAAACACTGTGGTTCATTGCTTTTGGACTAGGGAAGTAATTAATAGTGAAAATCTAAGTCAAGAGATAATGAAAACCCAAATTGAGAATTGACGAATATTAAAAATTATTATCAAAGAGTAATTTTTTATAGTTAATCAAATTTCATTCTTTTTTGTTAAAATGGATGGTTAACAAAATTTTACTCTTTGAACCTAATCGATATTTTAATTTCTAAATATAAAAAATGAATGGTTAAAAAAATTTGATTATTTTTAACCTAATTAACATTTTAGTTTATGTTCATATGAAGATGATAGATGGTTAATTAAACTTCAATCTTTTATACTTAATTGATATTTTAGCTTCTATTTGGATAAAAATTATGGATGATTAAGAAAATTTTATCCTTTTTAGTCTTATCAACATTTTATATTTTCTTTTAGTCGATGTATTTTTAATTTTATACTCTTCTTATCGACCATTAAATTTATGACATTTGTGTATTGTGAATTTTTTAAGTTAGAAGTATATTATGCACATTCCAACTTGCAATAAGATATAATATATAGTAGTTTGTTAATTAATTATACAAATTAAATATAAAATTATAGTTATTTATACTAATTAATCGTATTTCATCGAAATAGGCTCTAGATACCATGTTAACAAAGAAAAGAGAAAGCAAGAGGAAGAAGAGAAACAACCACTCTAGGGTTTCATAACATAGAATGAACCAAAACCACAGTTAATAGGGTTACAATGAGTATATATATAAAAGAATAGAATTGTCTAGAATTGTCTAAAATACCCTTCCTACTAATATATAATAATATTATCTAACAATTTTCATGTTCGTCATTGACTAGAAATACACCCTTTAACAAACAAATGAATTGTTAGTAAACAAAACTTGAATTAAATTGTGAAATTATATATTTATACCTCGTACCTTTATGTCCTTCCAAACATGAGTCTTGTAATTTGATGGAACATCTGGCCACAAATTATACCTAATTGGAAAATTTTCAAAGTTAGCTGCAAGTGATCCCCAAAAGTTAAGAAGCCTTTTCAGCAGGTTGTCCATGCCGATTCCATTCAAGAAGCACCTTCCTCCTTTTTAGTTTTGAAAACAAATCTTTAGATGCCAAACGTGCTTTTTTAACTACTCCATCATTATCTAAATTGCCAATTAAAAAACAAATTAGTGTTCTTAATAAAACATAATAATTAAAAGTTTTAATAGAAATTTACATACCAATCACATCAACTATCCAAAATTTATTGGACTTTCTTCTACAAATCCGTGGAGGATTTTCATCTTCAACTTGTGTAAGCTCAAGAGATGGAGGATTTTCAACCTCTACTAGAGTAGGTTCGACAGTTGGGTAAGTTTGAGGCATAGGCTCACTATAATGGTCTCTATGGGATACAGTTTGACATATGGTTGGAGCATCAGCCTAAATCTGAGCTGGTGTTAACTGAGTCCTCGGACTATTTCTTTTTGTTTTTGCCATTCCTACAAAGTCACAACGTCATATGAGTTTCATTGGTATGGTAATTGATTTATTGTTCTACTGCCAATATAATCTAAATATACAAGGTACACATTTAAAAAATGGTGTATTAATTGGTACAAAAATGCCCAATTACCACAATCAAATTGTCATTTTGACATTGTCATCATATGTTTGGAGTGGTGGCACACTAGTCTTCTCAATTGTACCAGCACCATAATTGTATTTGTAGCTTTACATATGATTATAAATCTCAATCTTGACTAACTCATAAGTAATATAGACTTTTTCTCGTGATATGAAATTGTTCTCTTTACCATATAGCTACTTGTTAGTACCTTGATTAAAAAATCTACCAACATGACTTATTTTGTTGAATAATTATAACAATCCTTCCATCTATATGCATATGAATTTCCATAACATACACAATGCACACTGATCTACATAATAAAGTCCTAACTTACTCCATTTCATGAACCCGATTAACTCATTTGGCTGTTTGTCACGATCACAAACTCTCATCTACTGATGGTGCCCCCTTCACTTCTCTTCTAGTGCAGATTTTAAGAGGGAAATGAAGGGTTGGTCTAATAATAACAACAACAATTTCAACTATGACCCTTTTGATAATGTATGTAGTCTTAATTTATTTCAACAGGTTTTTGATATTGCATCCTAGTTGCAACAACTTTTGTGTAGGTAAAATAAAATAGTTGTTCGACAAAGGTAGTATGTTATAACATTGTTTTACTTATGAAGCCAACAACTACAACCAACAATTAAATGAAGAACTAAAAGCAATTTCTCACGTATGGAATCTATCAATCGTTCATCAATTAACAATAACCCATGGAGCCACTGGTTATCAAGAAATCTTTAAGTCAGAAAGATTGTTTCTTTTTTTTTCATAAGTTAGAAAGATTGTGAAATGAAGAAACTATTAAAGCAAGAAAATTGAGCAACAATTGTCGCAAGTTTCAAATAAATCAAATATAACATAATACATTGTTGAAACAATATCATACCCGGCAACCATAAAGCACTCGACCCAGTTAGGGATTCCTCACAAACATTGTTATAATCTATACTAGTGTCTAACTCATGCGTCGGACGGAAACAATGTACATTTTAATAAATAAATTGTTATATTAATATATATATATCAATTCTCATAAATTTTATTGACATGTCAATGTTACTGATAGCACCACTATTTAACGATGATATCTTATGTTTGAATTCTCCAAAGAATTTTTTTTCTTTCTAAACAAAACTTATTATAAAACAATACTTTTAATTTTAAACAAATAAAAACAATAATTATTAAATAAATAAATAATTAGATCAGATGAAATAAGAATTTTTAAAATAATGGACATGACATATATAACTTAAGTATGTTATTTATATGAAATACATGATATTTAAAAATTTATGTAAATTTTGTTGAAATATCTTTCATTTCGGTACTACTCACAAAATATTACAGAAAAATAATCTTCTCATTACAAAAAAAATTACAATACACATAAAAACTATGGATATTTAATAATAAATTTAGAATGTAAAATGTATAATAGATTAGTAAAATAGTAATTTAAAAAAAATCATTACACACTTTCACAAAAACTCGTCAAATCGTTGTGGAACAAATTTGTTAAATCAGTGGTTGAAGTTTGAAAAACCATTACTCCTACATAAAAGCCGTCGAATCGATAATGAATTGTATATTTTTTTAATTCTTAAATAAATTTTATATTTATTTAAATATATTATTATTTTTCTCATCGCTGAAAATTAACTTGAATTAATGGCGCATACGTAAATTAATTTACTTAAGTAAATTATCATTTTTAACAGTGTTTATTAGATAACCTAAAATCAAAATTATTAAGACGGACAACAACTATGTGCCAACCTTGTTTATTAGATAAACTATAATCAAAATTATTAAGACCGACAACAACTATGTAATGAGAGAAATCTTATAAATATACATACACAAATGTATAATTTTTTTAAACAAAATTTAAAAACATAAACAATAATAAAATATATATAACAAAATAATAATTTTTTTTAATAAATAGAATAAAATAACAATGACATTGAAATAAATTTACCGGTGATTCATGTGAACACATCTACCAAAATAATTGATGTGTACTATTTTGCATATTCAATATCAAATAGTGTTCGTTGTTTCATATACCCCACAAATCTGTTGTACATAGCTCATTCAAGAATGTTAATCTCAAATCCAGAAATAAAAACTCACGCTTGCTTCAATTTTATCCCATAAAAATATGAAACACATCTTTGCTAATAACAATTAAGATTGTGTATAATTTAAATTTTGAATTTATAAACAAAAGAAACATCACCCATCAAGACCATTTTCAGCATAAAATTTATGTTTTGACGTTGACACGAACAATGTCACAACTTTATCAACCAAATTCCATGAATCCTTATTTGGAGAAATTGAAGCAACAAAATCTGATTTTTTTCGGAGAAAAGATAAACACAAAAATGAATAACGAATTTTGGTTAAAAAAAAATAACTAATAAGGAATTGTGTATATAGTAGATAATGTGAATGATATTTATAAGAGAGACACAAAAAATGAGAGATCATTAGAGACGGTCAACGGAATACGGCGAATTAAGAAGAATAATTTTTTTAATTAAATTAATTTGAAGTGGCGGTTGCTAAAGTAATGCTTTGAAAATAATTACCTTTCAATTGACCACTCAATTCTCAACCGTGAAATGTGAAATATCAGGTCGCGCATTATATTTTATTTTTAATTTATTTTCTTATTTTTTAATTGGTCATTCACTTCTGCATTTCTCATGTAATGGAAGTTTTATTTTTTTCTTTAAAAAAAAAATCTTTTATTTTTAATTTATTTTTCTTATTTTTTAATTGACCATTAACTTCTCAACGGACGCATAGAAAAAACTGTCAAGTCGTGGTGTATTGTATTTTATTTTTAATTTTTTAATTAACCATTAAATTTTCAACGGATGTATCGTGGACAAAGATCGTGATGTAATAGAAGTTTTATGCTTTTCTTACAAAAAAAACTTTTTATTTTTAATTCATTCCTTTTATTTTTTAATTGGCCATAAGCACGTATTATTTCTATTAATAGAAACTTAATATTTTCTTAACACTCTAGTTTGTTGACACGTGTCAAACTTGCCAATTTATCATGTTTGTTTTATTATAATGTATAGATAATACAAGCGAACGTGATATTCGGCAAGTTTGACAGCGTAAATTAATTACAGATATAAAATTTCTATTAATAAAAATAATCATTTAGATTTTCTTTTTTTTAAAAAAATAAAATTTTCATTACATCACGATCTGATATGGTTCGTTAAAAATTTAGTGACTAATTAAAAAATAAGAATAATTAATTAAAAATAAAAATAAAATACAATCAATTACATCACGAATACACAATTTTTTTTTTACGTAAGCACCGCTCTAGCAACCGCTTCAAATTAATTTAATTAAAAAAATTATTTTATTTTATGAAACTTTTCTTCTTAATCCGCCGTTAGCTGTCTTTCCTCAATAATCTCCCATCGACACCCCTTATAGATATCATTCATATTATCTCATCTATACCCAATTCTCTTTTATTTTTCTTTTATCAAAGATTCATTATTCATTTTTGTGTTTATCTTTAACCAGATTGTTGCTTCAATTTCTCCAAAAAAGTAGTCATAGAATTTGGTTGTTAGAATTGTGCAAATGGTTGTCATAGAATTTGATTGTTAGAATTGTGCAAACGTGGTTTCTGTCTGATTTGAATGTTAAACATAAATGTTATGCAATGGAAATGGTATTGATGAATGATAAGGTTTAGTGCCCAATTGTGTTTACCAAATAAAATTCATGTTAATTTATCAATTCTTTAAACTATTATTGATGTTATTAAATTTCATTATCTAATTTTAGTAAAATGTACGGTATCAAGGTTAGAGTCATTGATGATACTGATTGATTATGCTATATTTGTCATATTTGATCGTGACGAAATTTTGCTGACAAACAAATCATGTCTAAATTTGCTTCATGAAATAGATCAAGTTAGTATATTTTTTCAATTTTATTGTATCTTCAACCTTTATTATTGATGTGGTCCGATTATGTTTATTTTGATGATCTAGATTAATATTTTTAACAACAATGTGAATATTAGGATCCACGATATGATATCGTGCTAAAAGAAATTGGAGATTTGGTTGAAAAATAGTTGCTATTTAAGATAGAGGCCAAAAATGATGTGAACTCAAATTTTGAAAAATCATTTCGAGTAAAAAAACTTTGTGGTGACTTGGATATTATAAAAAAAATCCAGATCTGTTGCTCTTGAAAAGGTTTATATTCTTTTATCTTTTGTAAATTATTTTACTTGTCTAAATCAATATGTATTACTTTCTAATTTTCGCAATTCGTGATTAAGGTTGTTGCTGGTCTTGATAACGACGTAGAAGGTGGAAATAAGTTTAAAGAAGAAGCTACTGATGAGAAATAAGTCTCAAACCATGTCCCTGTACCCGTACCAGTTGAACATGATTCTTATGATTATACCCCTCTTAAAAGGGATTCATGAAAGTCGCTTATGACAATGATGGAGTCAATTCAAAGAATGTGAAAAAGGTCAAAATTGAGAACCAATGAGAATCAAGTTTGGTGTAAACATAATACTTTTGTTATTTTGTTTTGAATTAAGCTATGATAGTCTTTGTTTTGGCTGAAATTTGTTATTTTTGCAATGTTAGATTCATACATTAAAAACTTCTATCAATTTTCATTTATGAATATTTGATGCAAAGGTGTCTCTATTTTGTTATACATTTTGCTTATGTTTATTTATTGTTTATGTTTCTAAATTTTGCTTAAAAATTATACATATTGGATATATGCCTATATTCCAACATTTGGTCATAAGGTTTGTCGTAATAACTCCGATTCTAAATTCTCTACTAAATAATTGATGCCACAAAATTAGATTGAATCTACATCGAAGTTGAGCTTTTACCCACGAATGCAAACAACTTTTACAAGATTGAGTCGATGAAAATAAAGTCATCCAAACAAAAAAAAAGTTTAGGCAAATACAAAATTTATTTAGTAATTAAAAAAAAAATACAGTCTATTATTTCACGATTTGATAGCTTTCTTTGAAAATAATGGTTTTTTAAATACTAGCAAATCCATTACCTCATATTTGACCGTTTATTGGAAGTAATGATTTTTAAAACACTACTTTAGCAATCACCACATCAATGAATATTACATAAATTTAATTAAAAAAACTATTTTATTTTACGAATTATTTTTTTTGTTTACGATGGTTGAAAAGAATAGATGTCTCTACTTTGTTATATATATATATATATATATATTTATTGTTTATGTTTCTAAATTTTACCTCAACATATTGGACATCGTCTATATTCCAACCTTTATTAGTAAGGTATGTCGTAACAACTCCGATTCTAAATTCTCTACTAAATAATTGATGCCATGAGATTAGATTGAATTCGAGTTTTTACCCATGTATGCAAACAATTTCAAGATTGAAGAGAAAAATATCGATGAAAGCCACGTAATCCAAACAAAAAAAAGAATAATTTAGGCAATGTAGAATTTATCGACAAATAAAAAAAAAAAAAACTCACATCACCATTTGACAGTTTTTTTGTTTGAAAGTAATAGTTTTTCAAACACTACGTTAGCAAATCCATTACATCAGGACTTGACAGTTTTTGTTAATGAAGATTACATAAATTTAATTAAAAAACTTATTTTATTTTATAACTTGTTTTGTGTTTATGTTTATGCGAATAAATTTTATTAAAAAATTTATTTTATTTTACAACTTGTTTTGTGTTTATGTTTCTGCATATCTGAAAAAAATAAATAGGTGTCTCTATTTTGTTATATATTTTGTATTGTTTATGTTTCTAAATTTTGTCTAAAAAATTGTTTCATAGTCAGTCCTATGTGGTTATTTCACGAGTAAAGTCCAAGGAAAGATGGAAGAATCATGTGCCGACACAAAAAATATTGTGTACAAAGACATTTTCAATAATTTGTAAACACGTAGACGATATTCTTTTTACGGTTAGATTTGTTTATTGTAAGTTTTATTTTTTGTTTTAATTATTTTTTATTTAATTATTATCATATATGTATCTAGAAAAAAAGGTAATAATAATAATAATAATAATAATAATAATAATAATAATAATAATAATAATAATAAAATGACTATTGTGAAAATAGAATTGCGCGTTTTATTTTTTCTTCTGTAAAATAACCAATTGGACACAGTTCCACTTATGTATTTTATTGGTGTATATTTTGAATATCTTCTGGATAAAATGTTAAATAAAAATTATATTATATTAATATATTTACTATATAGACATTACATGGTGATTCATTTGCTTATTATATATTTAATTATGAGGCAGGGTTGAACATTTACAATTTCATATAATTTTAGACAGTCTTTTCTACCAAACCATATATTAATGATCATATAGCTACCATAAACCTCTAAAATAACTATGAACAAGTGTTTCAAAACATGATGAAAAATACAAATAAAAAGTTGAGCCTTGTAGCAGAACAATCGTCCAGGTTCTTCAATTGACTCTTCATTATTTTGAACAATGTACTCTTTCCTAGGAAAAAGAGAGTAGATATAATAGTTAGTAATCAAATATGGATAAAAAATTAAATAAAACGAAAGAAAATAAGTCCAAACCTTCGGAAGCTAAAATTGGTTGCTAAATTTGATACGAACTTTTCTTGATTGAAGGACTAATTTAACATCATTTTATATAGTTAATGGACTAAATTGATGTCATGTTAATGGACTAAATTGATATGTACTTTAGTTCTATTGTTGCTTTAAGCTGCAGCCTTATCACCAGGTTTTAAAACATTAACAATTCTTGGTATTGTCTATATCCCTATAGAGAGAACCAAGAATAAAAATGAAAGGAATCTTATACTATCATTATATATGTAAGCTTGCAAATAATCAAAGTTTAATACTTACATTATGCATCATACTAATTTGTCTGAGGTGAAGAAGTTTTTAATAAGCAATTAATTACAAAGAAGATTTGATTCAAAAGATTTGTATTAGTATTTTTTCTATCGAATCTCCGAGCATATGATTGGGTGAGAGTTCTACAACCCTTCCTAGAAGGTAGGTGTCTTTTACTATGATAATGGGTCTGGTCTATTTAAGAATAAGGGTTAGAGTATCTCTCGTACTCCATTTAATAAACTTTTGCTTATGAAAAAAAAAGATTTGATTAATACCCATTGTAAGGTCGTTTGTATTCATCTGAGCAAAATTGATTTTATCAAATGTTGCCCCTTTTAGCAATTTTGCATACTTATTTCAATTAGCATTTACAGGAAGCAATTCAAACTGGTTTAAATGGAAGTTACCAGGCATGAATGTAAAAGACCATCAAACAATTGGATTTTGCTTTAAGATATGAATAAAAACTTTAAGCAAAAGAGATGAACACCACATAGCAAAATGAACAAAATCACATGACCAATAGTCACAACAAAATAATTACAATTATTAGCAAGATTAGGAAGTTACCATTACCATTTTACACATATTAGTGGGTGGAATTATTATATGGAACTAGAATATAATCGCGCTCTGCGCGGGTTTAATTTTAAATTGTTTTAATTTATATAATATAAGTGTATTTTTTTAAAAAAATAATATGAAATTTTATGCTCCAATTGTCAAAGAGGAAAGTCATTAATTCAAAAGAATTTTAAATTTTTTTTAATGTTATTAAATTCAATATTATATATTCTTAAAAGATGTATACAATTATATAATGTAAGATTAATTTAGAAAATATTGAGTAGACGTTATGAAATAATAAAGTGACATTATAAAATATTAATGAGACTAATTTAGAAATTATTGAGTAGACGTTATAAACTAATATCTAATTAGGAGAAATAGTAGAAGATAGTAGATTGTGTATATAATTTGTGGAAAATCAAAAGTAGCAAAAAAGATTAACAAATCATATCTCCATCAATGACATTTCAACATATGGTGTTGGAGTTATTTTTTTTTTTAATATATTATAATAGATATATAATAGATTGTACCAATGTAATTTGTAGAACAGAAATAATGTATTTGATAATTGAAATTGAGTTACAAAAAGTACTACTTTATTGCTGAATTTAAAAATTATTAAAGTGAAATATTTGGAAATACATTCATAATAAGCGATTTTAATTTTTTCCATTTTTTTTGTTTTTTTTTTGTTTGATCGATTTCATTACACTTCCCGATTATTTTTCTTTTGGTTTCTTCTTTTTTGTTCCCCTTAAGGTATGTAGAAGGATGTGCTCTTCGTCAGATGATGTAATATTCTCGACCATAATCTTCTTTTTTTTGGTAACTATTATCTTGATTGTATTTTCATCTGAAGATGATATCTGAATGTTTTTATTGCTTTGTTCAACCTTGATTTTTCCTTTGGATAACTAGTTGTCATCATTGTCCTTATCATTATCCTCATCTCTATAGTGCACTTCTTCATGTATTTTACCTTTTTGTTTTATATCCTCTTTGTCATTTGAGTTGGACCTTGACAGTTGCAGTGACTTGGGTTCCTAGTTATTGGAAGAGAATACAATGGCATTAATTGTCCATAAAAATGTGTTTATTATAATTTCATAGTTATTTGAAGGAATAAAATGACAATAATTATCCATAAAAAAATGTTTTTGTTTTAAATTGTGTAAATGTTATACCTGCTTGATGTGGATACTATTTGTTGGATCGAGGAAAATGTTGGTTGGGACAAAAGTTCTTGTGATCGTATATGTTTGTGATCCTTCTTTCAAGTTCTTATCTGACAACCATATTTCAAAAATGGGCTTGCGGTTACACAAATTTTGTAGAGTGAATGGTCTTTCTATATTGTCCAATTTCTCCAAAAGTTGAGTTGCTGTAGTGTTGAGGAGTTTTTGAGCTTCTTTATCGAACATAGTAAATGTTGTTGTTGTTGTTTCATCTAACACTCTCAATTGAATCTTGAACCTATAAAAAATAATGTAATAATTATGATTTAAACAAAATGATGGTGGAGAAAGTAAAATTTTATGTGATACCTTGGTGCAGGGTACTTTGATGTCATGTCACATGAGGGAACAATTGTATTGTTGGCCTTGTTGAGATAATTTCGTGAGACAATTTTCACATCCAATGTAATTCCATCCAAATTTATAATCAATGTCATTGACAGTTGCACAAATTGTGAATATTGTTTCTTGTATTTTTGAAAAATTATATATAAATTGTAGATATTATATAAATTATATGAAAATCCAATTAAAATATAAATTTTTATGTAAATTGTTGATATCGTATAAATTTTTATGTATATAATCTCTCAATTTGGTCTAAAAAGTTTAATTGATTAAAATAATGTGATTGCATTTATATATGTGGTGTAAAGTAAGTAAGTGCACCTGAACATTGGATTCCCATTTCATGGCCATTATATGTTTTAATGTTGTTCGATTCCTGACCATTCTTTTCTCCGGTGTATTGTGGAAAAAATCTTGAGGTGGTATTTCTCTAACTTCATCTTCTTGACTTTGACTGGAATCACTGTAAACAGAATATAATGTTTTTAAAATTGTTTTTGTAATTTTTTTATTGATGTTAATGTGGTGTTATAGAATGATATTGAAAATAGAGAATAAGTGAAAAGAAAGAAGACAAAAAGATGTAAATGGTAGACCTTTGTGAAAGCATATCGAATTTAGGTATGTCTAGGTTAATATAAATCCTTGTTGTTGAAGTTGAGTTGATTGAGTAGTCATCTGTAATTACAATAAAGAAGTCAATGCACTAACAATTACGGTATAAAAAATAGGAAATTTATTAGAATTTTATGTAAAAAATGAAATTAATATTAGTGTTGAGACCTCTAAATTTTTTAACTGTTGTTGATGTTATTGCAACAACCTTAGGACCATCATGTAGCTTGTGATGGACAAATAAGTTTTGAAAATCAGCAACTATGTTCCTCCATAAAGTGACTGATAGTTTCACCCCTAAAAATTAAAGAAAAAATACATAATATGATAAATGTTATTTAGCAATGAAATTATAATAATGTTAGTAGGTTTTGAATTTAAATTGTTTTGTATTTTATATTAAAAATTATTACCCATACATTTTGATTTCTAGTCTGAGTATTTTTGTAGGCTTGTCAACAACATAAACTTGCATGCAGTGTTCCAATGATGTCTGCAATAAAAAAAATGTTAGTACAAATAATATATATTTGATATTTTAGAAATTAAAATTTGTATTGAAAGAATTATTACTCGTTAGATTGACTTTATCTCCCAATCTTTGGGGTAGTGATTTGAAGGAAGTAAAATCGAAGTAATGTTTTTGAATGGTAAATTATGGGTCCTAGATTTTATTTACAATAGTTGTGGTAAAAAACAACGCCTTCTTTGTTCCTACGACAAGTCTGTAAGAATCATTTGCCGGTGAAATTTTCAGATTTGTTATGTTGTATATATCACCTTCTTGTATCATGTTTTTGAAAGTCGCGAGAAGTTCTTTCTTGATTGTTGTATGCAAATGTGTTTTATGTGAGTTAAAATAAAATAATGTTAGAGGTGATCATTGTAAAAAATTAAATACATTTTATTTTCAATAACCATCAATACATTTTGTTTTCAACAACAAAAAATGTAAAAAAAAAGTATATATATATATATATATATATATATGCAAATAAAAATGTAAATCTTCAATAATTGTGATTGTATACCTTTTCAACCAACAAAACCATGTCCAAAGAGATTGGTTCATTCTCACTTTGTGTAGTGTAGACAACACACATACAAACAATTCGAACTCAGATACTCCAATTATCGCGTTGATCATTAAGATGTTCAAGAAAAATATAGTCCATCTGATATTGTTTCGCAAAGTATGTATTTCAGAGATATGAGGTATTTTGTTTTTGTTTTTCTAGTTTGGATATTGATGAATATATATAGTATACAAATATTTGAATTTGAATTTTGGTCAGTTTTTTTTTTTCTTCTAAAATTTATTTATTGTTTTATTGTGTTAATGACATGAAATTAAAGTTATTCATTTTGAATTATTTGAATGTGATGTATAGTTATAATTGTTTAACAATTAATATTTTGTAACCGAATTGGTACAAATTTTGGATTTCGGTTTTGAAAATATAAATTTCAATTTTTAAACTAAAATTTAAAATTTGAAATTTTTTTGTTAAAGAAACTGAAGCTCAACAGGTATCGATTGATTGATTGTGTTAAAAGTGACATCAATTAAATAAATAGTTAGAGATTAATAATTATAACTACTCTATTAATATTAATAATAATTTTAATTTTTGTAAATTAAAATTGCAATAAACCTGATTTTAAAAAAAAATTGAAAATTTAAAAAAAAAATCGACAAACATAAAATGCGTCTTATTTAGTTAATTATAAAATGTAAAATATTAAACACTATAAGACAATATAGTTAAATTTTTATTTAATTATTAATAATAATTTTAATTTATTTAGTGTTGATAATATTAATATGAGTCAATAATGTTTGTAAAAAATAATTTAATATATAGATAATCAAGTAAAGAACATAAATAAGAAAACAAAAGACATTTGCAATTAATTGTATTTGATGTATATTTATAATTGATTGACAATTAATATTTTGTAACTAAATTGTTATAAATTTTGGATTTCGATTTTGAAACTAAATATCTAAATTTTGATTTATTTTTGTTAAATAATTAAATAGTTAAAGATTAATGATTATGATTACTCTATTAATAATAAATAATAATAATAATAATAATAATAATAATAATAATAATAATAATAATAATAATAGTTTGAATGTTTATAAATAAAAATTGTAATATATGTGATTTTATTTTGTTAAAAGTGACACCCATTAAATAAATAGTAAAAAATTAATAATTATAATTACTCTATTAGTATTAATAATAGTTTGAATGTTTGTAAATTAAAATTCCATATACCTGATTTAAAAATACATTCATAATTAAAAAAAATTCCACGATACATAAATATATCTTATATAGATAATTATAAAATATAAAATATTAAAGACAATATAGTTAATTTTTTTTAATTATTAATAATAATTTTAATTTATTTAGGCTTGACAATATTTATATGAGTTAATAATGTTGCTAAAAAATAATTTAATATATAGTTAATCAAGTAAAGAACATAAATAAAAAAAACAAAAGGAATTAGCAATTAATTGTATTTGATGTATAGTTATAAATTATTGACAATTAATATTTTGTAATCAAATTTTTATAAATTTTAGATTTCGGTTTTAAAATTAAAAATTTAAATTTCGACTTTTTTTATTAAATAATTAAATAGTTAAAGATTAATAATTATGATTACTCTATTAGTAATAATAATAATAATAATAGTTTTAATATTTATAAATTAAAATTGTATAATATATCCGATATTATTTTGTTAAAAGTGACACCACTTAAATAAATAGTTAAATATTAATAATTATAATTACTCTATTAATATTAATAGTAGTTTAAATATTTGTAAATTAAGATTGTAATATCTGATTTAAAAAAAAAAATCAGAATTACCAAAAAAACCTCCATTGTACATAAAATGCCTCTTATTTAGTTACTTATAAAATGTATTTGATGCATAGTTAATTATAAAATTCCACGATACAAGTAAAGATATTAATTGTATTTGATATATAGTTATAATTGATTTACAATTAATATTTTATAACTGACTTTTTATAAATTTTGAATTTCATTTTTGAAACTAAATATTTAAATTTTGATTTTTTTATTAAATAATTAAATAGTTAAAGATTAATGATTACGATTACTCTATTAATAATAATAATAATAATAATAATAATAATATTAATAATAATAATAATAATAATAATAATAATAATAATAATAATAATAATAGTTTGAATGTTTGTAAATTAAAATTATAATCTATCCGATTTAAACTAAAAAAAATTCACAATTTCTACAAAGATTAATGATTAAAATGATTGAAGTCATTAATTTTAAATTTGTAAAATTTCCACGATACTCGTAGTTTATAAAAATAATTGACAAAATAATATGCATCTTATTTACTTAATTATAAAATGTAAAATATTGAACACGATCAGACACTATAAATATCACCTATTTAGTCTTAAGTTATACTTTTAATTAATTATTAATAATAATTTAAATTTATTTAGGCTTGATAATATTAATATGAGTCAATAATTATGCTACCAATTAATTTAATATGTAGTTAATCAAGTAAAGAACATAAATAAGAAAACAAAAGGCATAAGTGAAGAACATACAAGGAAGAGAAGACATACAAAATTTTACATTTTGATTGGATTATGTCTAAAATAAGTGAACAAAGGCAACTAATGAGAGTGGTCAATTTGTTTTCACCTTATATTAGCTCCAATTTACATAATATTAATTTGAGGGCTTTTGTAGCCACAAAAGGCTGCCTTTGTGAGGGTCTTTGCAGCCACAAAAATCTGCCTTTGTGAGGGCATATGCCGCCACAAAGGACAGTCTGATTTTAAAAAATTCAGCCTTTGTGAGGGCCCAGGGCGCTACAAAATCTCTCATTTGTGAGGGCTTAGGCCGCCACAAATTACCTCCACATTAAAAAATAAATATTTTGTGAAGGCTTTGCCACAAAAATATTACGTGTATTAAAAAATTAATTTTTTTAAATTCAAAATTAATTTTGTATTATAATTTTATATATAATAAATTAATATAAATATAAATATAAATTTAAAATTTAAATTTAAATTATAATTAAATTAAAATATAATATCATTATAAATTAAATTTAATATATAATAAACTAATATGAATATAATTAAAAATTTAAATTAAATTTAAAATAAAATATTTAAATTATAATTATAATTAAAGATTAATTTAAATTACAAATAAAAAAATTTAAAATTTAAATTTAAATAAAATTAAATATTAAAATAAAAATAAATATTATATATAAAAATATAATATTAATAATAATTAAATTAATTACCACAAAATCAAATAAAACATGCATTCCAAAATTAACAAATAATGTCTTACAAACCCAAAATTTATAAATAATGTCTTACAAACCCAAAATTTATAAATAATGTCTTACAAACGCAAAATTAAACACACAATAATTAACTAAGACAACATAATTAATATGTGTTCATACAACCCAAAAATAAATTATGAAATTATTCAGATGACATCAATCCTCATAATAATTCCTCTGATCAGCTCCACTCACACCATCATTATTTCCTGCCATGCCCGACGAAAGAAGTCCCTCAAAAGTATTATGAATTTGTGTTGGAGGAGACATCATGGTTTGAAATTGAATTTCATCTTCAATGGCACCACCACTAGTCGAATGAGGAGCCCTAGCTGGTTGAGGTTGATTTAAATCTGGTCTGATCAACCCAGCTGTTGGCATAGTTGGTCGGTATGCAGTTTGATGATCTGGTTGAGGTTGAGGAAGTTGATGTGAAGAGGACGGAACATACTGATAATTATGAAAATATTGTTGTTGCTGAAACATTGGCGGCTG
>NC_021165.2:38900369-38903337 GCF_000331145.2 Cicer arietinum
CCTGCTTCAACTTCTTCAATTCCACTCGTTGGTCTTGTTTTGATTGCAGCACATCAACCTTGTTTGCTTCTGACAGTTGATGGATAAGGAACATAATACACTTGTCTTACATTATGGGCCAGGGCAAATGGATCAAACTGTGGATATTTTTTGCTCATACGAATGTCTACAGTATTGGATATCAAATTTATTTTAGTTCCTCTGCTAGATGGATCAAACCACTTACAGTAAAACAACACCACTTTTTTCGCATTAAATACTTTGTCGCTTGGCCAGAAAATCGGAAAATCCCTACCAGCATGATGACCAGACAAACAAAAAACTGATAAAGCATGTGGATGACGTATAACACTATCAGTAGCATTTCTTCCGTTAACTGGTGACGTATAACACTATCAGTAGCGTTTCTTCCGTTAACTGGTGACAACGTTTCGTTGTTGAAATAATGAGAACAAAAGTGTGTTGTTTCACGGTGAAGGTAAGATGAACAAATTGAGCCCTCAACTCTAGCTTTGTTTTTCACCGTCCGTTTTGAATAACCCATGAACCTATAATATACAAAGAGATGTACAATAAGCTCCATGTTTATATAAGTTGAAGTATATTGAAAATCAAGTATATGTATATATATATCACCTTTCAAATGGATACATCCATCTATACTGAACTGGTCCACCAAGCCTAGCTTCACTTGCAAGATGCACTGAGAGATGCTCCATGGAATCAAAAAACCCAGGAGGAAATACTTTCTCCAACTTACATAGAATGATCGGAATGTCATTTTCCATCTTGATGAGATCTTTATCATAGAGTGTTGAAGAACACAAATTCTTGAAATATTGACTCACTTCAATAAGTGGGTTCAATACATGTGTCGGTAAAGCACTAAAGGCAATAGGAAGTAAACACTCTAAAAATATATGAAAATCATGACTTTTCATCCCATGCATCATCCCATTTTCCACATCAGCACATCTTGCCAAATTAGAACAATAACCGTCAGGCGTCTTCAGCTCTTTGATCCAATGATAAACAGATTTGGCTTCATCAGTAGATAAAGTGTAATTTGCACGAGGTTTTAGGGTCTTGCCGTTTTGTTCCACCAACAACAAATCTGGTCGTCTGCAATATATACCTATGTCTTTTCTGGCTTTGTCATTATCTTTTGTTTTTCCTTTCACATTCATCACAGTATTAAATATGTTGTCAAAGAAATTTTTCTCAATATGCATTACATCGAGATTATGTCTCAAAAGATTATCTTTCCAATACGGTAGATCCCAAAAAATACATTTTTGTCTAATTGTGCCATTGTCCGTAACCTTGTGGTTTACAAGCCACACCATTAACAACATGTACCTTTGGCATATCTTTTACTTTATTCCAAAATTGTTCTGATGTCAATTTAAGCGGGGGTCCTAGACTTTCTGCATAGCCCTTTATAAATGCAACTTTGTTCCTTCTAAATGCATGATCAGCAGGTAAAAACCTACTATGCGAGTCAAACCACGATGCTTTCCCGCCAAATCTTAAAGTAAATGCTTTTGTATCTTCCATACAAATAGGACAAGCTAATTTACCATGGGTGCCCCATCCTGACAACATCCCATAAGCGGGGAAATCGTTAATGGTCCACATCAATGCAGCTCTCATCATAAAATTTTCTCTCCGAGCAATATCATATGTCAAGACACCATTCCACAACCTCTTCAAATCGTCAATCAAAGGTTGTAAAAAAATATCAATACCAGTTGTAGGATTAGAAGGACCTGGTATCACAGCAGCTAAGAACATATAAGGTTTAGACATACACATATTAGGAGGAAGATTGTAAGGAGTAACAATAACCGGCCAACAAGAATAAGGAGTAGACGATGCTTGTATGTACGGCGTAAATCCATCTGAGGATAATCCAAGTCTTACATTGCGTGGATCTGACGCAAAATCAGGATGCATTTGATCAAAGTGTTTCCATGCCTGACCATCAGACGGATGTCGCAACTCGCTTGAATTTCTTCTATTCTCATAATGCCACGTCATATTTCCTGCAGTTTGTATTGATGCAAACAATCTCTGCAATCTTGATACAATAGGTAGGTAAAACATTGCTTTCCTTGGAATTGATTTTCCCCTACTTACCCTAGAGTTATTCCTTTGGTGATACCTTGGTTGTTGACAAAACCTGCATTCAACTAAGTTAGCATCATTCATACCAAATTCATTGTCATAATACAACATGCAATCTTTAACACAACAATCAATCCTCTTGACACCTAATCCTAACTTTGACACTAACCGTTTCGCATCATAATAACTTTGCGGCAAACCATCTCTAACAGGTGTTGCGTCTAGCCTCATTTTTGTCATCAAATCCAAAGCTAAATCAGGAACATGAAATTGAGACTTTAGACCTAATAGTCTAATACACATTGATAACTTTGAGTTTGAAGAACCTTCAAACAACGGTTTATTTGTCTCTTTCAAAAGACCATAAAATCTCTGAGCTTCTTCATTGGGAAGTCCATCAGTATCGTCATATTGATCTTCATTGAATGACAAATTAACCCCAACAACATCCGAGATCATATCATTCATCGCCTCAAAGTGTTGATAGTTATAATAATCTATACCTAACATGTTAGTACTACTTGAAGGACCTATGTTATAATTCTCCACATATGTACTAGTATTAGGCGCCGCCGGAGACTCTTCTCCATGATTAGTCCAAATCCAGTAGTTAGGCATAAATCCATCTGCATACAAATGCACTCTTATTTCATCTTCACTTTTAAACTGTCTACATCGACATAAACAACATGGACATCTCATTCCCCCTTCATCTTCGACAATTTTTTTCACTCTCGCAAAATTGAGAAAGTCTTCAACCTTGTTAGCAAAACGTTGTTTAAGACCCTTTCTTCCAGGAAAATTCCTATCGTACATCCAACTACGGTCTAAATCGATATAT
>NC_021165.2:38904327-38926045 GCF_000331145.2 Cicer arietinum
AATAGTTAGAAGGAGGTTTTAGAGAGAAGTTAGAAGTGAAAAAATGAAAGAGGAGTGGAGTAATATATATAGGATTGGGTTGGTCTTTTGTGGCGGCCAAAGCAACCACAAAAAGCAACGGCTATGTGACATTTGTGGCGGCCAAAACGGTCACAAACGCATGCATTTGTGGCGGCCTGCACGACCACAACAGGCAATAGTCATTTGGGCATTTGTGGCGGCCTTTGCCGCCACAAAATATAACGGATATGTGACTTTGTGACGGCCTGGGCGGCCAGAAAATCAGTTATGCATTTAATCCTTTGTGGCGGCTTTTGCAGCCACAAAAGATAACAGTCATAGGCTTTTGTGGCGGCCTATACGGCCACAAATTGCCATGTCATTTCAGTCATTTGTGATGGATCAGCCCCTCACAAAATTTACTTTTTGTGGCTGTAAAAGCCCTCACAAAATTTTAAACATTTAACTGGATTTTGTGGCTGCCTAAGCCCTCACAAAATCACAACGTTGTGATTTTGTGAGGGCTTAGGCAGCCACAAAATCCAGTTAAATGTTTAAAATTTTGTGAGGGCTTTTTCAGCCACAAATAAAGACCAATTTCAATTTTGTTATTTGTGAGGGCTTTTTCGGTCACTAATTTGTGAGGGTTTTATTCGGCCAAAAAATATTTATAAAGTTGACCACAAAATAGTGTTTTTCTTATAGTGTATATACATACATATATATATATATATATATATATGTATAATTTTAGTGACATTTTAAAGAACTTTGGAACTACCATGGAGCGTATATAATTTTAGGGATATTTCAAATGGTAAGAAGAAGTTGTTACCTTGTGAGTAACTATGGAGGCCATTAATAAATATGTAGTAGTGAGTCTCAGCTGATGACGAAAGTAATGAGATGAATAAGTTTTATTGTAAGTTATAGGCTGAAAAAATAAGTGTGAATTGTTGTAAATTTATTTGTAAAAAATTAATCCAAAAATATAAAAAAAGAAATGATACAAAAATTTATTGGTGGAAAGAAAGATTGTATTACCAACAGACTATATTTGTTAAACATGTATACAAAACTATATTTGTGGCAGTTGGAGTAAACCTGATACACACCAATAAAATAAACTTTTTAAACATGTATACAAAACTATATTTGTTAACTTTAATTTGACCTTTCGACACTTGCTTTAATACTATATGTCCATGTTAAGTCGTGAACACTTCAACAAAAGAACATGTAAATTTTTTATGGTAATGAGATTCAAATTTCTAGACCAGAAAACACAGTTGACAGAGAAATAAATTAAAGCGTGGGAACCTGACTCCCACGCTAAAGGAGCTCCCTTGCAAATGGCAAAATACCCAAAATAATTTCTCCACCAGAGTTATCAATAAATATGATAACCTGCAATGATAAAGAAAACTGATTATGAAACTGTCCTTGGACAAAATATGTCAGAAGCATAAATTGAATCAAAAGAATTGTATATTTCTTCCACCATATGAGACTTACCTTCTTCCAGGACTTGTTGCTCCATTTTAATTTTAAAGTATCAAGGTCATCAATTATCCAAGGCCGAGGGAGAAGATTTTCACAAGTAGTTGAAAACGACACCCCATCCCTAGGGAAAACCTCTGCAAGCTTCAAGAAATTGAGGGAAGAAAAAAGTAAGACATAAACTATAACTACTTGGAAATAATCCTCCAAACTTAAGCATATGATTGTAATAAACATATGTCTTCTAGTATGCAAATAAGTTCATTTTCAGGTAAGATTCCCAAACAATGTCAGCTATCGTTGAATACTTGGATGATAGATCACAAAAGGGAAAAATAACACTTACAATTGACAAACAACTATCCAAGTGTTTACATGGAAGTACATGACCACTCATATCACCCTTTATATGTTCGCTAATAGGAATAAGGTGTGTGTTGAGAATTTGTATACAAATAACTTTAGTTTTACTAACCCGATGAAAAACATCAGTGAAACTAACCAAGAACGAAGGAGGCTGCAAGCATTCCTCCATGTTGACGTCTAAGAGCAGTCTTGTTTCTACAATCTACATAACTTTCCCATTTTGTCATAGAATTGTGATAAATTAAAGAAAGAAAATTATCAGTTTGTAAAATGAAAATTGAAGGATATATAGACAAATAGTTGAGTATAATTGAAATCCAAATGTAGCTGCCAACAACCAAACGACATGTAAAGATCAAAATAACAATAATAAAAAAATGATTGGCTTTTAAAATATTTGTAAAATATATAAATGTTCAGTAAACATTCGTTAACAAAGATTGTATACAAATGTTGTTGTGTTACCTGCACAATCATGTAAACAAACAACTAAAGAATCTCTTTGTACACAATATTTAAGACCTTGTTTTCACTGGGCTGCTCATCGTTGTTACTAAGAATATGTAATCCATTTCGATAGGTTACTCTCGAGATGGCGACATACAATTATCCGTGAGTAAATACTTGTTTAAGCAAATATAATTCAACGTGCTGCAACGATTGTCTTTGACTTTTATTTATCGTCATGGTAAAACATAATGATATAGGATACTGTCTTCGATTAAGAATAAAAGGTCAATTGAATTTTGAAGGCGACAAAGATATTCTTAGAATGAGAAATTTATCTCCAATGATAGATCCACTCAACACCTCTCCTTCCACAAACCATTTTCCAAGTTGTGTAATTTTCATTCTTGTCCTATTATGGCTATTTAAATTTGGAAAAATAGCGTCAACTATAGATTGAACATCATCATGTGATTTTAGGAGCATAAATTTTTGTTCTATTGATATCCACGATTCTCCGATATCTAAGCACTATTTTCCATCACCTACATCAAGTATCCAATCTGCGAAGTTTTGCATTGCATCTTTTGAGATTGAGTCCAACTTATTTGATTGCAGACGCATATTTTTACGTAGCAAATGAACCTCACATGATTTCCAAAGGTATGAATTTTTTATGCAATCTTGGATCATATCATGCCTACCACCTTTTCGAACTACATGAAAAATCTGACGAAAGTCACCACCCAATACAATAGTTATTCCACCAAATGGTTTCAAACCGTAGTCTTCTTTGATTCCTTTCATAATATCACGAAGTGATCGATCTACTGCCGACCGACCCCGATCTTCTGTGAAGGGTTCGAGTGAGAGCATACTTGTCAGAATCCGAAAGATGGTGAACTATGCCTGAGCGGGGCGAAGCCAGAGGAAACTCTGGTGGAGGCCCGCAGCGATACTGACGTGCAAATTGTTCGTCTGACTTAGGTATAGGGGCAAAAGACTAATCGAACTGTCTAGTAGCTGGTTGCCTCTGAAGTTTCCCTCAGGATAGCTGGAGCCCGAGGGCGAGTTCTATAGGGTAAATCCAATGATTAGAGGCATCGGGGGCGCAACGCCCTCGACCTATTCTCAAACTTTAAATAGGTAGGACGGTGTGGCTGCTTTGTTGAGCCATGCCATGGAATCAAGAGCTCCAAGTGGGCCATTTTTGGTAAGCAGAACTGGCGATGCGGGATGAATCGGAAGCTGGGTTACGGTGCCCAACTGCGCGCTAACCTAGACCCATAAAGGGTGTTGGTCGATTAAGACAGCATGACGGTGGTCATGGAAGTCGAAATCCGCTATGGAGTGTTTAACAACTCACCTGCCGAATCAACTAGCCCCGAAAATGGATGGCGCTAAATCGCGTGACCTATACCTGGCCGTTGGGGCAAGGGCCAGGCCTCGATGAGTAGGAGGGTGCGACGGTCGCTGCAAAACCCAGGGCGCGAGCTTGGGCGGAGCGGTCGTTGGTGCAGATCTTGGTGGTAGTAGAAATATTCAAATGAGAACTTTGAAGGCCGAATAGGGGAAAGGTTCCATGTGAACGACACTTGCACATGGTTTAGTCGATTCTACTGCCTCAAAGAAATAATTGTTGGCCATGGGTGCCTCATCCCAAATAATTAAAAATGTTTGAATAATTAATTCAGCAAGATGTGTGCATTTATTGATTGAACATGTTGAAGCCTCATTTGGATTCAAAGGTAATTGAAATCTAGAATGTGTAGTTCGGCCACCCGGTAGTAATAGAGCAACAATGCCAGAAGTTGCAACAGCTAGAGCAATCTTACCTTCCGATCTTAATTTTGCAAGTAATGTTCGCCAAAGGTAAGTTTTTCCCGTTCCACTAGAACCATACACAAAGAATAACTTTCCAAAGTTCAAGGTAATTGATCGAAGCACAAAATCATGAATTGTCTTTTGATCTGAATTAAGACCGTGTAGCAACTGAGAGTATTCTTCATGCATTTTTAACATATCATAATTTAGCTCCTCCGTAATAAGACGGTTGTTCGCTTCCTCAATTACATTGCTATTGGGAATGGCCATTCCTTTGTAATCTTCCAAAGACTTGCCGACCTTTCTAAGATGTTTTTGTATCTTTGAAAGCGCATAGTTTTTTAATTGGTCATATGACAAATGGAGGTCGGGGAAGTTTAGTAGTCGGCATTGCTTGTATAAAATATCTTCAGAAAGCAACTTCGAATTAGATTCCAAAAGCAAACCTGGATTAATAACAATCTAATTCAGTAAAATTGTTGAGAAGAGCTGACGTAGTTGAATTCTAGTACCCCATGCCGCTGCTTCTTTAATACAATCATCAAATTCTTTATCATCCTCTAGTAAACCAAGTGCATAACATGCGTCCTTACAAGTTAGATGAACAAACCCATTAACAATTTTAATATCTTCGAATGATCGACTGCGTCGTACTTTGTTTAAGAGCATTCGTAAATAAAAATTTTCTCCACTTGTGGGAGGAACATAATATATTCTTCCAGCACACCTTCCATTTTTCCGTCTGGTCCACTTTTTGCTAGTCTTGTTCCAAACATATTTAGTAGGAAATTCTACATATGTTAGTTGTCGAGCTTCCATGTCTACAGAGTTCATTTTCATCCACTCTATGAACATCGTGGTTTCAATTCCTTCTCTATTTAAAATGGTAGAAATACGCATAGATTCTGAAAAATATATTGTTTGCTGCCCATGGAGGTGAAAGGAAAGGCGTTTGACTACTGGTTCTCTAAAAAACATATTAAACTTGAAAATTCTCCACGAAGCCTCTGATGGAGAAATGTATCTACAGTCAAGATACACTTTAATTTCATCACGAAAGTGCATTGAACTTGTTGAACTGTTATCAAAGTTTTCTACATTAGAGATGACTGCTCTAACTCGATCAGGACCTTTGTTGATATATTTGAAAAGATATTTAATTGATCTAGAATGATTGCAAACCTCAACATTAATATGGGCATCATATTTTATCAAAAGATGTCTATTATATGGGACCACATACTGACTATCAAGTTGGCTACCATTCTTCAAGATATATTGACCACCATTTTGTCGCATATATATTGGGTACTCATCTTCATCTATTGATGTTTTATCATGAAATCTCTTTGGATAGTGCATCCCACATTTTCCATTAACCATACATGAAGATTTTTTATTTAAAATACCACACGGTCCATGTATCATAAATCGTTCAACTGCACTAAAAGTAAGAGGGTCAATATCTTTATCTGGAACTTCTGCCGATATGGTAACATCAATCTTAGATGGTATTTGTATTTTATCTTCGGAATGTAAGAACACTAATATGTGGGCATGGGGCAAACCTCTTTTTTGAAATTCAACGGTGTACATAACTGTTAAAAAAAAGAAACACATAATTAAAAAGAATAAAATAAATAAAAACATTATGGGATATTTATATTTTAATATTCATAGATTTTGAGCAAAAATATTAAATCAATTGATTTTATCATCAATTGTAAAACAAATATTATATAATATTAATTATAATAATTATATTAATTTAATAAATAATAAAGATCACTTAATAGATACAATTACCGACGAAACTAACTTAATAGATGGAAAAATAGTTTAGAGACTTTTTAGTTGGGGACGGTTACATGAGTCCCACACCGTTTAAATAGAAAAGAGCTTTACTTTCATCCTAGTATAACAATGGTGAGATCAACGATATGCCTAAGTTACCAAAATATGGATTTACATTTTCTCATGGCGATTGTCTAAGTTCTCTTTCATGTATTAATCTGATATGAAGAGCTGCATTATTTTTTTTTATAATATATAAACAAAGTCTAATGATTCTAGGTTTCATTAATCATTATGTACATTTTATCAGAAAATATTTGTTGGTAAATATCTGAAGAAAATAATATTTATTTGAAATTTCTCTACCTAGTATTCTTCGTGTACTTCCTGTGCATCAAATAAAAATGTTACAAACTATTTTTTACATTTGCTACATATAACTCCTTCAATATCTCTGGCTAAACTACTGGACTATCCTTCGGAGATTTGTTACCAACAACTTTAAAACTTCAAATTACATGTACTTATACTAAAACTTATGCAGATTGTCTGTAAAATTGATTCAACTCATTTTTATACTTATATTTGCATTTCTGTGACACAGATTCAATGAAAGGAATATAGAAAAAGCATACTTAATTTCTAATTTTTGCTTTCATTTTCTGTATCATTTTTTCCAAATTTCATTATTATAGAAAAATCTCTTATTTTGTCTTGCATTTTTCATTGCTGCATGTATATCTCAACTTGTGTCCTCATCTATATGGGCTTATCTCTATTTATGCAAAATCATTTTTCCAATAGAGCCACAATATAGTTAAGAAAAAAGTAATCAAAGACTAAAATGAATTAAAATTATGACCAAATATATTATCTGTTGTGACTAAAATTGTTTTTCTGGCCATTTTGGGTTGCATGTGAATGTTAAAAATAGGTTGGGATATCCCGCATATCGATATATAGCCATTGCATCTTGAGTATGATTTCAATTGTTAGTTACTGACTTAAAAAATACGTCTTTGAAAAATGATTGTCAATTTAGAGAGAAGTTTATAAAATTCAGATATATGCATCCTAAGTATAGTCGAAGAATAGCATGAAAGGGGATTTATTTAAAAGAAAAATATATTGGAAGTCACAAAGATTTGTTGGGTATGTATATAATGCATGACTAAATATAGATAGTGAAATAATTATCTACCTGGTAATTTTGAACACGATATCGCAGTCCACCAGTATAAGACAATGGAATAATTGTCATTCTACCAACCGAATTTGTCATGACATCTCCTTGATTAATAGCATATCTCAATCCATTATATAGTTCTGCACGCAATTTCTTTTGATTCTTTCTAATCCAATTGATTCTAACTTCTTCGATCGAAGCATAAGCATCCACCATGTACTGTTGGAACAAACGTCCACTCCATAACAATGTTTGTGCCTCTCCAGCTCGATGTTGCAAGCGAAAAGAATAATATTGTCTCATAGTAACTGTTTTTCGCCTGTAATAACTCCCTGTTTCTGGATTTCGATGACTTATCCCAATCCTATAACCATCTTCTCCATATGGAAATAATAATGGGTATTGTAGTGCCATGAAACTTGGGTGCAATTCTGTAATTCTCTGAAGACCAGTTGTTTTGTGTTCAACAATTATATCCCGATGACTTTCTTCTTTTGAGCTTTGATCAACTAAAAGCGCAACAAATTATGAGCAAGAGGGCAGGTTATTTTGTCTCCCATCAGTCAACCTATTGCTAAGCAATCTTAGTTTCAATTCTCCGACATCATGGTGATCATATTTATTTTTGACCATTCTAAATGATTTTACCAAGACATTGTGATTGTCCAGCATATGCAAAATATATATGCATGTAATAAAGTAGTTGAGTTGATTACCGTTTCAGAAGGAGAGAAGGAAGCATTTAAAGTTTAACACGTAAGCATTTATTCTATACTATGTAATTAGTGTTACACGCTTCGCCACTTTATTTTATGCATATGAGCCTCCATGTGAAACCCGATCGATATAAAATAAGTAAAAAATTTAATCTCCAATAAGAATGCCTTACAAATAATCATGCATTTATTCATATAGTCATACCTTTTGTTTTTACAGTGCCCACTCAATAAGCTATTGTGCCAAAAAATTATGAATTTCAGAATCTGATATGGTCATGTAAATGCATAAAAAAAATGAAATAGGAGAATGAGTTGCCACAAATAAATGATTTAAAAGAAACACAGTAATCCGTGTGAAATAAATAAATAAACTCTTAAAAAGAGGATAAAAAGTACATGTAATTAGAAAAGAAGCACCGCAGAAAAAAGTAAAAGGGAGATGATAATTTTATCCGTAAAAACATTATAATTATTATAAAAAACAAACTCACACCAATATTGAATACGTTAGATACAGAATTTTTCACCATAAAATCTATTTTTTAAAATAAAAAATTATTTTTTATTATTTGAATGATGTTTGTTTTAGATTTTTCAAAAATTATTTTGTTAAGTAAATCATTAAGTCATTACATGTAAAGCTGTAACTAAATTCAAGATGACACCATTAGTGTCCGTTTAATGAATAAGATAGCATAACGACATGTTAGAATAAGGAGCATGATAGACATAATAGGATATGAATATGATGAAGAGTTATTGTGTCATGTGTTTGACGTGCACATGATAACAAACTTGATAAAATTAATTTATCATATTCACAGTTTGATACACAACATATAATCAAATTATATGATTTATATTGTGATAAAATGACGAATTTGTCCTTATAATCTATTTAATTTTTTTTCATTCAAAATAACATTAATATTTTTTTATAAATAAATAAAAAATGTTAGAAAAACATAAATAATTTATGAAGTAATTTTATATACTTGAAAAATTAAAAACTGCTAAAAACATATATTGTGAAAAACATATATTATTAAAACTTCCAACACATTATATCAAATTAAAACTATAGACTATGTAGTAGTAATAAAGTTTCATAAGGAATAATATGCTGTCTTCCATGTTTCAACAAACCATACAAAATAAACCAACAAAAGTAAAATATACTAAAGTTAGATTAGTAAAATCAAGTACAAAAATAGAACTAGTAGATCAATGACTTAACAAATGCAAGACGATCAACATCATCACAGCTCCAAAATATGTGCAAGCGATGTGGCACAGATAATATTTTGTCTGCTCCATCCAAACACTCTTGTTCTCTTGGCTGCATTTTCTTCAACTCATTCATAATATTTCTTGAATCATCAAACACATCTTTACCAACACCTAGACGATTTGCAGCTTCACCCAATCGTTCTGGACTTTTTTTTAGCCAATTCCCAAATTTTTTTTCTAACTCAAAAATACCATTCCCAAAAGTTTTTCCTTACTTAGAAATACCATTAGAAATACCATCTTTCAATATGAGCACAATCAGAAAACAATCATAACTTTTATTCTGTTGTAAAATAAAATAAATCAAAAACAAAAAAAACCAAAGACATCAGAGCAATATATGAAAGAGGAAATCAACCCAATATCAACAATAGAAAACAATCATAAAATTAGAGGAAATTAAAAAATTATTTCATCAACACAATAAGAAAATCAAAAGAAATTATGACAAATATGAAAGAGGAAAAAATAAGGAAAACGGTACCTTGGGAGAGGGCGACGGTGGAGAGGAAGGGGGATAGGAATACAACAAGTTGATGGTGGAGAAGGAGAATAGGATGTAAGATTTATGGGTCACATATGTAATTAATTAATAAAGTGTGTTAGGGTCATTATATAATTAGCTAATAAACTAGGGGTCAAATAAAATATAATAGTTTATGGCTAAAGAGCATAATGGTTATCAAAAATAGTTAACAAGTGGTATCAGAGCCTACCATGTTTAATTCATGATGAAATTCGGTTATTGTCTTTATTTTAGGATTCAATTTGGGAATTTTGACATGATTGAAATCTTAGGGTTTGAAATTTGGGAATTTGGATTTTCAAATTGCAAAATTATCATCCATGTTTATAATTCTAGATTTATTTATTTTTTTTTGCTTGAATTGTTATTGTCCACGTACGGAAGGGACAAAAACATGTCCTAAATCAAATCTCGTTTTCGTGTGAATGCTTTACTATGTCTTTTTCCTTCGACAAGCCACCTTAATGAATTTAATTAAGGTTAAACCATATGGTAATAACCAAGACTCATTGTAATTCAACAAGTCCTATTAAAAGTAACAGTCAGACCTATGACTTATGCAAATAATGGAATCAAATATGTAAATGGAACAAGTGGGTGAAGGCATAGTTGAGAAAGCTCTAAACAGCTTAGGAAAAGATTTCGATTTGACATCAGATTGCAGGCTCAAAATCTGTAAAGGTAAAAAAAAAATAAAAATTTATATCCAAATAAAACAATATTAACCTTATAAATATTGTTTTATTTGGATATAATAAATATATGTTCAAGTCAAGTTTGACATTTTTTGAATGAGTTAATTGAAACTTGACGTCGCCAAAGTGACCTCTCTTGTCTAAATTGCTCGTGAAGAGTGTCAAATGGCTGTGTATATGTTTATTCATGCGGGTACTGACCGACCCAAAGGAAGGTTAATATTTGGCAGAATTACTTAGTACACATGCGATGATAAATGTGTGACAATTATTTGGTATACATGTGAGCAGTAAATCGGCCCAAAGGAAGGTTTATTGTTTGACATGTCTTATTGTCAATATTTGATCGTTGCAACAAGAGTACTACTAGCAGTTGGTGTTACTGTCCAAAGACTTGACATCAATGGTGCACTGGGTATCTTGAGATGGGTTAAATTCCATGATTTGAACACATGTATTTATTTATTTATTGATTTATTTTGTTATAATGTGAGTTTCTAAGTTTCGTTCTTTATTTAATTCACAGCATCAGTTGCTTCCATATTTGCAAATTTGAGTTCTATTCCCGTCCTTAATGGGACAAATTTTAAGGAATGGAAAGAGAACATTTTGATTGTTCTTGGTTGCATGGATCTAGACCTTGCATTAAGAATTGATCGACCCTCTACTCCTAAGGACTCTAGTTCTTCTGAAGAAAAATTAGAGTATGAGAAATGAGATCGCTCAAATCGCATAAGTCTTATGATCATAAAGCGTGGCATTCCTAAGGTCTTTAGAGGTGTTGTCTCGGATGAGATAGTTACAGCTAAAAATTTCCTTGCTGAGATGGAAAAACGCTTTGTAAAAAGTGATAAGGCTGAAACAAGTTCTTTGCTTCAGAATTTAATTTCCATGAAGTATCAAGGCAAGGGAAATATAAGAGAGCACATTATGATGATGTCCAACATTGCTTCTAAGCTTAAAGGACTAAAGCTTGAGTTGTCAGATGACTTACTCATTCATTTAGTATTGTTGTCTCTTCCTTCGCAATTCAGTCAGTTTAAGGTGACTTATAATTGTCAAAAGGAGAAATGGACTCTTAATGAGCTCATTTCATTATGTGTGCAAGAAGAGGACAGGCTGAAGCAAGATAGGACTGAAAGTGCTCACTTTACTAGCATCTCTAGAGACAAGGGCAAAAGGAAAAGAATTGAGGAGCCCAAGAACAAAGCTGCTGCTAAGGGTCCAGAACAAAAGAAGCAGACTAAGGATAACAACTGCTTCTTCTGCAGGAGTTCTGGACACGTGAAGAAGGATTGTGCCAAATATCACGCTTGGCGTGTTAAGAAAGGTATGATTCTGTCTTTGGTCTGTTCTGAGGTTAATTTAGCTTCAGTACCTAGAAACACTTGGTGGTTAGACTCTGGTGCAACTACTAACATCAGTGTTTCAATGCAGGGTTGCCTGAACTTCCGAAAGCCTAGTGATACTGAAAGATGGATCTATGTAGGAGATGGGAAGAAGGTAGAAGTTGAAGCCATAGGAAAATTTAGATTATTATTAAGTTCCGGTCATTATTTGGATTTAAAAGACACTTTTGTTGTACCGTCATTTAGACGGAATTTGATCTCTATTTCTTATTTGGACAAATCAGGATATTATTGTTCATTCGGGAATAAAGAATTTACTTTGTCTTTAAATTCGAATGTTGTTGGAACCGGTTTACTTTCTGGTTATGATAATCTTTATTTGTTGGAAACTGTGGCTAACTATAATGAAACCTTGAATGTGGAATCACGTGGTACTAAGCGGAAAATTGACAATTTCAATTCAGGGGTGCTTTGGCACAAGCGTCTAGGTCACATCTCTAAAAATAGAGTTGAACGACTTGTGTCAGATGGAATTTTAGATTCCATTGACTTCACAGACTTTAACGTTTGTGTAGCATGCATTAAAGGAAAACAGACTAAAGATAAGAAATTAGGCGCATATAGAGCTACAGACGTCTTAGAATTGATACATACGGACATCTGTGGGCCATTTCCAACTCCTTCTTGGAATGGTCAACAATATTTTATATCATTCATAGACGATTATTCTAGATATGCCTACCTTTACCTAATTCACGAAAAGTCCCAATCAATAGACGTGTTCAAATCCTTTAAGGCAGAAGTTGAGAATCAACTTAATAAAAGAATTAAAAAGGTCAAATCTGATCGTGGTGGTGAATACTACGGCAGATATGACGGTTCAGGTGAACAACGTCCGGGACCATTTGCCAAATACCTAGAGGAATGTGGAATCGTCCCACAATACACTATGCCGGGGTCACCCAGCATGAATGGTGTAGCTGAAAGACGAAACAGGACTCTTAAGGATATGGTAAGGAGTATGATTTGTCATTCCACCTTGCCAGAGTCACTCTGGGGAGAGGCATTAAAAACAGCAGCATACATTCTTAATAGAGTACCAACTAAGGCAGCGGCTAAAACACCTTATGAGCTTTGGATTGGGCGTAAGCCTAGTCTGAAGCACCTTCATGTTTGGGGATGTCCAGCTGAGGCAAGGCCTTATAGGCCGAATGAAAAGAAATTTGAACCCCGAACAATTAGCAGCTATTTTATAGGGTACTCAGAAAAATCAAGGGGCTATAAATTTTATGATCCTAATTTGAGAACAATTTTTGAGACGGGAACGGCAACGTTCTTTGAGGATATTGAGTTTGGGGGGAAGATTAAGGTTAAAGATTTTGTCTTTGAGGAAGAATCGGTAACAATTCCAGAACTGATTCTTCCACCAATTGACTTTCCCATTATTGAACAAACTCAAGATGATCTGGTTGTTCAGGAAGAACAAAATCCAGATCAAATTCAAGATCCTCAAGAACAAGTGCCTCAAGAGCCAGCTCCATTGCGGAGATCCACTAGAGAAAGGAAAAATGCTATTTCGGATGATTATGTAGTATTTATCAATGAGGTAGAGGAAAATGTTGGCATGACGGAAGACGACCCAGTCAACTTTCATCAAGCCATGCAAGATTCTCGTTCAGATAAGTGGATCGAAGCAATGAATGAGGAGTACAAGTCTATGCAAGACAATTCAGTTTGGGAACTTATCCCATTACCTGAAGGAAAGAAACCCATTGGTTGCAAATGGATTTTTAAAACCAAGCGGGATTCCAATGGTAATGTGGAGAGATATAAGGCACGTCTTGTAGCTAAGGGTTATACTCAAAAGGAAGGGATTGATTATAAAGAGACTTTCTCTCCGGTTTCATCGAAGGACTCTTTAAGAATAATCATGGCTCTTGTTGCTCACTTTAATTTGGAGCTTCATCAAATGGATGTAAAAACAGCTTTTCTCAATGGCGACATTGATGAGACGATCTATATGGTGCAGCCAGAAAACTTTGTGTTGGGAGACCCAAAGAATATGGTGTGCAAACTAAGAAAATCCATTTATGGGCTAAAACAAGCTTCTCGTCAATGGTACCATAAATTTCATCAAGTAATTCTCTCATTTGGTTTTGAGATGAATACAGTTGATGATTGTGTGTATCATAAGTTCAGTGGGAGCAGACATATTTTCCTGGTCTTGTATGTTGATGACATACTGCTTGCCACTAACGATATAGGCATGTTGCACGAAACTAAGAAATTTCTATCAAAGCATTTTGAGATGAAAGATCTTGGTGACGCCTCTTTTGTATTAGGAATTCAGATACACCGAGACAGATCTCGAGGTATTCTTGGATTGTCACAAAAGAGCTATATCGATAAGGTTCTCAAAAGGTTTGGGTTACAGGATTGCAAACCAGGGGACACCCCAGTTGCTAAGGGAGACAAGTTTAGTCTCAAACAGTGCCCTAAGGGAAGTTTGGAAATTCAAGAAATGCAAAAGATCCCTTATGCTTCAGCTGTAGGGAGTCTTATGTATGCCCAAGTATGTACGCGTCCAGACATAGCGTTCATAGTAGGGATTTTAGGCAGATATTTAAGCAATCCAGGTCTTGACCATTGGAAAGCAGCCAAGAGGGTCATGAGATATTTGAAGAGAACAAGAAACTACATGCTCACATATAGGAGGTCAGACCAGTTAGAGATCACTGGGTACTCTGACTCGGATTTTGCGGGATGCCAAGACAGCTTAAGATCAACTTCAGGCTATGTCTTTCTGTTAGCTGGTGGAGCAGTTTCTTGGCGTAGTGCCAAGCAAGGTCTTACTGCTTCATCAACCATGGCAGCAGAATTCGTAGCAATTCATGAGGCATCTGACCAGGGCATTTGGCTGAGAAATTTTGTCACGGGGCTGCAAATAGTTGAAGGGATTGAAAGACCACTCAAGTTGTATTGTGACAATAGATCAGCAGTCCTGTATTCTAACAATAATAGGAGCTCAACCAAGTCAAAGCACATTGACATTAAGTTCCTAGTTGTTAAAGAGAAGGTACAAAGTGGACAGATATCCATAGAACACTTAAGGACAAACTCCATGATTGCGGATCCACTCACTAAAGGTCTACCACCCAAGGTCTTTCATGAGCATACTGCTCACATGGGTGTGCTACAGTTTGAGGAATCTTGATTTTAGTGGGAGTTTCGTCCATTATGTAATTCATGTTCTATGTTTAATTGTAAAGTACAAATACATTGTATTTGGACTTTCTGATCAGAAATAAAGTTTAAAGTATTCAGTTTTTGGTTACTTTGTACATTTAAGTTATGGTATGATCTCATTCGATAAAGTAGGACCAGTTGAAAATTGACATGCATTGACCAACTTCATGTAATTTTCATGCTACACTTTTCATAATGGGTCTATGTCATTTAGTTGTGTCAGTACGGGTGATCATTGATGGGTTTAGTTATGCTTATTATGACGAAAGCCTCTTTGGTTCCATGTGCTGATATGATTAATGGACGGGACAATTTGGATTATACTCAAGGTAATTATAATGACATTTTTGACGTCATAAAGTCTAACACACTCCTAAGGATACATGTGTGACCAGTGGGAGATTGTAAGATTTATGGGTCACATATGTAATTAATTAATAAAGTGTGTTAGGGTCATTATATAATTAGCCAATAAACTAGGGGTCAAATAAAATATAATAGTTTATGGCTAAAGAGCATAATGGTTATGAAAATTAATAGTGTAGATACCAAGCAGTTTCTAATTTAATGAGGGGCTGAATTGGAAATACTGCAATTTGGGATATAACTAATAATAGTTATATATAGGGGTAATGGTCCCCAAGGCAAACACAACAAGACTATTCAGTTTCAAAACCCTAAAGGAGAAAATTCTCTGGTTCTCTCTATCCCCATTAAGAGAGCAAGGTCTTCAGGGTGTTTCGCTGAGGAAGATCACTCAACCCATTGGCTCTATCATCATCAGGATTTTATCAATGGCAATTCCCACAGGTACGCTTCCGCCATTGGTTATTCATCATGTAATTGGCATGGATAGTTAACATAGGAAAGAGCAAAAATGAAAAAATATTTCTTAACTTTTATCAAGTTGGAAATTGATTATTTTAACCTACCTTGAACTAAAGATTAAAAAATAAAGCTGAAGTAGGATATGTTTATAAAATTTGATTATTTTATCATATTTTGTGCATCAAATAAAAGATTAGAGTAGAATAGGATAAATGTATCATATCGTGTCACTTCATTCCGCCCATCAAACATGACCTTAAGTCATTACATGTAACTAAATTAGAGAAAGAAAAATAGGTATAAAACATTGTGAGTTAGAGGAAATAGTACCTCATTTCTATGGTTATTAGTACTTCAAAAACATTATATATAAGTGGATTAACCAATAAAACTAAAAAGAAACAACAATAAAGCTGTAGCACCCAAATTTCTTTTTCTTTTTAGTGAACTGTTGTTAGCGTAGTTACTTCCTTCGGTTAGGATAATTATTATTCTTATGCATATATAGTCTTTCTTGTTGCTCTTAATACTTAAGGAAATTGTAAAACTATTTTCTTGTTTAATAATGAGGATGAGAAATTTTAATTTAACATGGTATCAGTGATCTTACTCTGATCTTTCTTCCTTTTGCTTTCTTTTTCTCATCTTGCATTTTCTTTCTTTTCCAATTTGTTTGTTTTTCTTTCTCTTGTTTTCCCTATGGTTTGCGATCAAGAAAGTTCCTCTTCTACCTGCGTGGCTTCTTCTAAGGCTCAAGATCATTCTCCTTAAAATCCTCCTCGACCTCCACTTTTGGTAAATCCCAATCGTAGCTATCAACATGACATATTAGATATGTATCTGAGTGACAATCCAAGTATTGCCGTTGTTTCTCCACCTCTCTCACCCATGACTTATCACTCTTGGTCCCATTCGATGGTTGTTGCGCTTCATTCCAAGAACAAATTAGGGTTTGTGAATGGCCTTCTTCTTCGTCCTCCTAATGTTGATCGTCTTTTAATAGCTTGGGATCGTTGCAAAACAATGTTAATGTACGTTGGAACCAAATTGATTTTCTTTTTATAGTTTTGATGTTAATAAAGATATTTTATGAGAACAATTTACTTAGACTAATGACTTCATTAAGTGTGTAGCAGTTAAGACAACATACAAAAAACAAGATTTATTGTGATACTCAATTTTTAATGATATCTTATTATTTGTCAATACAATTACTTTTAGCAACACGCAGGGTGTCAAATATTCTCATTTAATATGAATACATTGTGTTAATTTAAAAACTAAAATATTCACCCAAATATTCACTTATTCATCCAAAAAAATATTCACGTATTCACCCAAACATAATAGACAAATATTGACCCAACAATATGTATTCCCTTTCTTTCTCATTTCCATCTCAATTTTTTTTCCCGATTTCTTCCCATTTCCCTCTAACAACATAGAAATCGTTCCCTTTCTTCCCATTCCCTCTTCAATCGACTCTTTCGGTTTCCTCTTCAATCGTTTTCCTTAGATTTTCTCTTCAGTCGTTTTCCTTTAATCGGATTTCTCTCACGATTGACTGATTTATGACTCACAGCTTAGCTATTCAGTGATTCAGGGATTCACGAGTAAGTTGGAATCGTTTATTCTCCATTTGCAATTTACATTGGTTGAATCATTTGATTGATTTTCGTTTTTCATATTTTCAAACTGATTTGAAGTTCTTCTTTTTTCATATTCAAAGATAAGATAGTGGAAGAGCAAAAAACAAATATGGAGTTTCTAATCTTCAACCTCAGGTTAATTTCCAACTAGTTTATATCGAATATTGTTATTTTACTTCATGCTTATACAATTTATGTGATCTTTTTGGTTGAATTAATATTTAATGTTTGTCGGGATCATCGATCCGATAAATTTAATCATATATTATTGATTTGAACTTTTCTGTTTTGAGATTTTGAATTGCAGGAATTGCGTTCCTATGGACACAATTGTTTTGTTGGGTTATGATGTTTTTTAGTGATATTTTGGTTGTTCGATTAGCTATATTCTACACGTCATTTGTTTACGCTTGTGTATTTGAGGTTTCAATTTGATGTGAGTAGTGTTTAGTTCTTGGGTTATGTTACTTTACTTTTTGTTATTCTTTGTCAGTTGATTTCTGCTAAATTTGTCTTTGGTTTGATTGAAGGATTTTGTTGAAATAGTATCATGTAATTTTTCTTAACATTTATTTTTCTTCAATGATGTTGTATAGATGTTTTGTAATTCATATAAAGTTTGTTTGATTAACTAATTATTTTTAAGTCTATTATCTGTTGCGTTTATTTATCAAATTTATTTATTTTTTCTATTATCTTATTACTTAATTCATCAATATGTATTAGCTACAATCAAGTTATTTATGTTGGGAAAAAACCAGAGATAATTAGCGATAATTATCTCAATAATGCGGAATATTTTTTTCCCCCACCTGTGCAGATAAATGGCCAAACAGAAAATACAATTCCAAGAGCAATAATAATTGGGAGAACTTCCCTCAAATTGAGAGAATAAAAACCACGGGACCTAGTCCAGTAAAAACTTCCACTATAATAATTAATGGGTACACCAAGAGTCTTCCTAATAACAATAGGGAATATCAATCAACAATAACAACCCTATAACAACCTTATAACAACCTTCCACTAAAGTGGGTATGCCAAAGTAACTCTCAGAGAAGATAAAACTACTCAAATTATATATTAAAATAACAAACTCAGTGGTATGAATAACATACTAAATTTGTAGATCAAATGGAGCAAGTTTGCTACACACCTGTTACCACCACTGGAACCAAACCCTTATTTTTCATCTCTGGCAACCGTTCTTCCTCCGTTGTCTGTTTGTATATTCTTGGGGATTTCTAAATCCCTTTTATTACCTTCAAGTGGGTCAAGCCCATTAAATTTTTTTTTTCTTTTTCTTTTTATTTCAATAATAATAATAGTAAAATTTGTGGGATCCACTTGGAGAGTGAGCCCACCTAACAAATCTCCCTCTCACGACTCAAGTGGGAAGGTACTGCTCAACCATTCCAGCTTTCTTTCTACAGCATATCATCTTCGACACATGCAAGGTCTTTGTCATCATATCTGAACCATTCTCATCAGTATGAATCTTCTCAATTAAAAATGACTTCATTTCCAGTGCATCTCGTATCCAATGATACCGCACTTCAATATGCTTCGACTTTGCATGAAAAGTCGGATTCTTGCTGAGATGGATCGCACTCTGACTGTCACATAATAACAAAAACTTATCTTGCTTGAGGCCTAACTCATGTAGGAACTTCTTCATCCACAAGAGTTCTTTGGAAGCTTCAGTTGCTACAATGTACTCAACTTCAGTAGTGGACAAAGCAACACACTTTTGTAGTTTTGATTGCCAAGGCACAGCTCCCCCTGCAAAAGTCATCATATAACCAGAAGTAGATTTTCTAGAATCAAGATCACCTGCCATATCTGCATCTGTGTAGCCATCCAACACAAGTTCACCACCTCCATAACATAAACACACTTTGGAAGTGCCTCTGAGGTATCTGAGAATCCACTTCACTGCTTGCCAATGATCTTTACCAGGATTAGAGAGAAATGACTAACAACTCCAACTGCGTGAGCAATATCTGGCCTTGTGCATACCATAGCATACATCAAACTACCAATTGCGGATGCATAAGGAACCTTCTTCATCTCTTCTTTGTCTTTCTCACTTGTAGGACATTTATCAGAATTCAATTTAAAATGAGTAGCAAGTGGAGTACTAACAGGTTTGCAATTGCTCATGCTAAACCTCTCTAACACCTTCTCAATATAATTGTGTTGAGACAACCACAATTTATTATTCTTTCTGTCACGAGTGATTCTCATACCCAGAATTTTCTTTCCAGGACCCAAGTCTTTCATTGCAAAAGACTTGTTCAAATCTTTCTTTAAAGATTGAATCTTCTTAGTGTCATGACCAACAATCAACATGTCATCCACATATAATAAGAGAATAATATAATCACCATCATAGAATTTCTTGATAAACACACAATGGTTAGAAGTAGTTTTACTATACCAATGTTTCTCCATGAAAGAATCAAATTTCTTGTACCATTGTCGAGGTGCTTGCTTGAGCCCATACAAACTTTTCTTTAATTTGCACACAAGATGCTCTTTACCTTTGACTTCGAAACCCTCTGGTTGCTCCATATAGATCTCTTCCTCCAAATCACCATGAAGGAATGCAGTTTTCACATCAAGTTGTTCAACTTCTAGGTTCAAACTAGCTGCTAGCCCAAGCACAACTCGGATAGAGGACATCTTCACCACAGGTGAAAAAATTTCATCAAGTCAATACATTTTCTTTGATTAAAACCTTTCACGACCAATCTTGCTTTGTATCTTGGTTGAGAACTATTATCTTCTGTCTTTATCTTGTATACCCATTTGTTCTTGAGTGCTTTTCTACCATTAGGCAACTTTACCAAATCAAATGTGTGATTCTCATGCAAAGAATTCATCTCTTCTTGCATGGCCTTTAACCACTTTTCTTTATCGACATTTGTAATAGCTTCTTGATAATACTTTGGCTCTCCACTATCAATGATCATCACATACTCATGTGGAGGATATCTTTGAGAAGGTTGACCTTCTCTAGTAGATCTTCTCAACTCAAACTCGGCTGATGGCTCAACTGGAACATGCTCATCATGGTGAGGCACATGATCATCAGTTAAATTCTCATTATCTACCTGTATATCTCCCCCATCAACAAAGGTTTTTGTAGGGGGCTTAGACGTAACATTTTCAGTGTAACTTCTGGAATTTGGTTTCTGTATTTCAGTTTTATCAAAATCTTCAATAGTCTGGTCTTCAAGAAATATCACATCTCGACTTCTGATAATTTTCTTGTCAACCGGATCCCACAATCTATAACCAAATTCTTCATCACTATAACCGACGAATATACACTATTTGGATTTACTATCAAGCTTGGACCTCTCATTTCTTGGAACGTGAACAAAACATCTGCAACCAAAAACTCTCAAATGACGGTAAGTCCACACTTTATTTGGAACATCACCATCAAGTGGAATAGAAGGATAAAGATTGATCAAATCCACTACAGTTTTCATTGCTTCACCCCAAAAGGATTTCAATAATTTTGCATGAGAGAGCATACATCTGATTCTGTCATTAATCGTACAATTCATTCTCTCTGCAACACCATTATGTTGAGGTGTCTTTGGAACTGTTTTCTCAAACCTGATTCCATGTTCTCTACAATACTCTTCAAATGGACCTCTGTATTCGCCACCATTATCTGATCGAACACATTTCAATTTCCTTCCCTTTTCTCTTTCAACACTTGCATCAAAGTGCTTGAAGACTCCAAATACCTGGTCTTTAGATTTCAAAGGAAATGCCCACACTTTTCTAGAGTGGTCGTCAATAAAAGTAACAAAATATGATGCACCACCAAGATATTTACTATCCATCATACAAACATCAGTATGAACTAAATCAAGAATATTTTGCCTCCTATGAGGACTAATATTATGAAAAGAAACTCTATGTTGTTTTCCAGCAAAACAATGAGTGCAAGTTTTTAGAGACGTACCTTTCACAAGAAGAAAGTTTTTCTTTGCAAGTATGTTGAGTCCTTTCTCACTCAAGTGGCTGAGGCGCATATGCCATAAATCAGAAGATGCATCTTCAATTGCATTCACTTCTTCCTTGCATAACTTTGTAGGCATCCTATAGAGAGAAGTGGAACTTTGCTCCTTTGCAACCACTAGGGACCCTTTAGTGATTTTACATATACCACCACCACCAAAGAAAGTGTGATAACCATCAATATCCAAAGCTTTCACCGAAATCAAATTGAGACGAATATCAGGAACGTGTCTAACATTCTTCAATTGAAGCTTACAA
>NC_021165.2:38931335-38931724 GCF_000331145.2 Cicer arietinum
CCTTGATTGATCTCTCTTAAGGAACCTGCAATTTCTTTTTATGTGACCCGCTTTGCCACAATGATAGCATATCACTTCTTTTCTAGTCCTCGACTTGCTTCTTGACTTGCTACGACTTTCAGAGTTGTCGCATCTATGGAAGTTTCTAGATTGACTTCTCCCCCGTGACTCTTTAACTAGTGTTTCTGACTTTGAGGAAGAACCAATCAACCCACGTTCCTTTCTTCGAGCTTCTTCATTCAACATGGTCTCTTTAACTGTTGACATTTTCAACTTTCCACTTGGAGCTGAATTGGTCAACGTCACAACAAGGACTTCCCAATTATCAGGCAAGGAACTCAACAATAACAACGCTTGCAACTCATCATCTAATTTTATTTCTACAGTTC
>NC_021165.2:38932289-38976458 GCF_000331145.2 Cicer arietinum
TCAATCAACAATAACAACCCTATAACAACCTTATAACAACCTTCCACTAAAGTGGGTATGCCAAAGTAACTCTCAGAGAAGATAAAACTACTCAAATTATATATTAAAATAACAAACTCAGTGGTAGGAATAACATACTAAATTTGTAGATCAAACGGAGCAAGTTTGCTACACACCTGTTACCACCACTGGAACCAAACCCTTATTTTTCATCTCTGGCAACCGTTCTTCTTCCGTTGTCTGTTTGTATATTCTTGGGGATTTCTAAATCCCGTTTATTACCTTCAAGTGGGCCAAGCCCATTAAAATCTTTTTTTTCTTTTTCTTTTTATTTCAATAATAATAATAATACTAGTAAAATTTATGGGTTCCACTTGGGGAGTGAGCCCACCCAACAATTTAGGATATTTGTATAACTCCATTTTTGTTTGTCTTTAGTTGCTTTAAGAGAGCTATGATTCATCATTTTCACTTTTTTTTTATAACACATCCCTTTTCAATTTTCATCAAACATTTTCTTTCCTAGGAAATACAAATAGTGACATTAGATTAAGAGATATTTGAATAGTGATTTAATGGATTCATATTATACATGACAGCAATAAAACTAAAGTTGTATGTCACTTATGTAGCTTAATAAATATTGGAATAGAAACTTAAATATTGATTTAGCTATATTTTTTACATCTTGAAATATACATATAAAGGAATTCGAACTTAATTTAAGTCGATTTATGCTTACATGATTTGAGAGTACTTCAAACTCACTCATTCGACAAATAGTTTACATTTCTTTCACTCTCTTATTTTTCCCTTTTAGAGTAGTTATAACAACTTTCTAACATTGTGTATCAAACTTGGCTTGGAGTGCTAGGATCAATAGCCGAGATCATGAGTTTTAATTTATATGCATGTGAATTTGTTGCTATCTCTAGTAGCCTGTCTAATAAATTAAAATTGGTTTGGAGTACTACCATCAACATAAATGGTTTTTATATGGTTGACCTATGTTAGTTTAGATAGATTCATTTGAAGTGTCGCTGGACTTAAATTATTTGTTGGAACCACACAAAGGATAAGTTAATATTAACATGTTTATGTTTCTTAATATACTCCCTCAAATTTCCACTGGTACAAACTTTAGTGATGAAATTGAGTGTGTTATGTTCTTCATCCCTCCAAAAATTACAAAGAATAATGATGTTTCTATTTTTTTATGTTTCTAATTAAGAAATCTAACTTGAGAGTATAATCTTTCAACCATTGCAGAGTCATTAGTGAAGTTCCTTAGTTCAACTAGATTACAAGCTACTTCTATTCCTTCTTTTTGATCAAATTCTATGTAACATTTTTACAAGACTTTGATCCAAGGAGTTCATTGTATCTTCCATATCTTCTTGTTGGATCAATTTCAATAAATGGTTATGTGTCTTTGTCTGATAGAATATATAGTTTAATACTTGGCATCTAAAACCAAAACAATATATGAATCAGATTAACACCATCATTAAATATTGCATTTTCAAAGAAAAAAAAATTAGACACTGATTACAACCTCAAATTATGTAACTCCAAGTGTATATTAAACAAACTTAGTAAATTTTTCACTCAAATGGTTGTTCTAATGAGATGTTAAATGGTCTTCTCTTGCATATGTCATTTGTCCTCAATATCATTGATTATTGGAGTGATTATGATAGCATACTTAGTGAAAGGTCTAATTACGGTGGTATATATTGCTATGTTACTACTTATTTTATTCGTGAGTAGATTTAATGTGATTTGAGTGATTATGTAGCCTAACATTGATATGATTACATAGATAATTGTGCCTCCTGCAAAGCAAACCTACAATACACCTGGTTTAATATACACTTATAAAATCTAATTACGGTAACTTGGTTTGATTTTCCGATAATAGAAAATAGTTTTTTAGAAAAGTTTAGATTTATGTCGCAAACACCAAGGTTTTTTATGTCTCACAAGTCATGATCAGAAAATGGTTACGGCCTCGTCGCCTTGTATAAATGCAATTCTCCGCAATATTAAGCATATGCCAAAGGAAATTAGTGTTAAAAGCGAAAATGATCAAAACCATAATTTTGAGGTCGCAACAGCGGCATGGCAATTGTCATTTCAGTTGTTTTGTTCGTATATTTTTCTAAATATAAAAGTTTGTAGTGTAATATTAATAGTGATTTAATACTATAATTAAAACATTGAGAATTGGAATGTTACTATAGTTTGTGAGTTTAAAAAGCAATCCATTATCAAAATTCATGTAAGGACATCGGCACTAGAACTAACAATATATGTGTTGTTGCAATTTTGGGTATGAGAGGTAACAGTAAAATGACCCTTGCACAACTTGTTTACAATGATGGAAAAGTTGGACAATATTTTGATATCGAAGCTGGGATTTGTGTATCATAAGACTTCCGCGTTTGTGAGAGTAACCAAGTCTCATTTGATTGCATCTTTGATTGTCTTGTAACCTGCTTGAGCCAGTCAAATAGAGTGCAATGAATTAAGCTTTGTAATATTCTTAATTTGTACTTTAACTGAATGTTCAATGCTCATATGATTCAGAAAGTAATATATTGTTCGAAATCTTCTAGTTACAAAATTATTGCAAGTGGTTAATTCTTTATTACATATTTGATGTTAAACTAGATTGGTCAACTTTAGTAATATACATGTATTTTTATCACGTAACAAAGATTGAATCTTATAATTTTATGTTAAAATATCATTTAGCTTCCACAAAGTTCTCTAACTCTGCAATGTCCTATAATGTTTGTGCGAGCTTGGTAATAATTTTAATTTGTTGCCCTATTAAATCATATCCTTATTTGTGCTTCGATTTACTTTAAAATCTCTTACTTTTGCATCTAGTTTCCTTCATTACCACTCTCATTATTCTTACCCCCATATTATAATGCAACACATATATGGATTTGTTTTGTAGACAAAGTTGCGAATTGAATATGCTGAGCAATGTACACTTAAGAGTATTCTAAACCGTCTCTTGTTATTCAGTCTTCTTTTGAAGAGGTAAACTAATATTATTTAAGTAGAGTGAATTAGTTTAAATAACTCTTCTTGTGATGTTGGGGTGAAATAGCAATACATGCTTAGATTTATTGTATTCTTCTTTTTCTTTATTTATATTAAATTTATATTTTAAGTTATATGTATTCTATGTCAGTATATATTATTCGTTTCCTTTCTTTATATTTAAGTTATATTTATTTACTTTTTGTGTTATTTCACTCAATTGTTTCAGTTTATTGTATTGAATTGAATGGATAAGAGTTGGATATCCTACAACTCTAACAACTCTCTTAATAAAGAGAAATACATTAGACAAGTCATTAATTTTCTTGAGTTTGCATTTGCAAAATCAAATGATATAGTATTTTATGGTTTGCTAATAAGAATATATGATTTAGGTGAAAAGAGAACAAGAGGTTAAACGCACATGCTAGATGTGTAGGACATGATAGATGGAAAGTTTATATTGGTGGATGTAGATTCTTTTGGCAATCCTATTGGTTGAAAAGGAAAAACTCTATTAAATGTTATAGGAAGTTTTGTAAGGAGATTCCAATGTGCTCCAATCAATTATGTTAGTTTGAGTAAGATGCTTAGTCCTATATTACTGATATGATTAAACTTATTCAGGTGTTGTATAAGATTTTAAAAGTTCTATTTCATTTCAAGTTTTGCAAATATTTTTTTTCAATAATATGTCCAACAAAATTTATGTTTCACTAATTATTCATAAGATAGACAAAGTTTTGGTTTGTTCCTGAATTCACCTAGCAAACTATGAAGATACTAAAGGATAACATGAGTGTTAAGTGGAGAAAATTCATGTATCATTTCAAATCAAAGGGATATGACAATAGTAAGTGATAACTCTTCATCATATGCATATTTTTCATTGTTTTTGTCTTATTTATCTCTAATCATTAGTTAATTTAAGGAGTTATTTGATATATTTTGTTGATTTTAGTTCTTAGATTTAATGAAATATTTATGTTCTTATTTCCTTGATTAATTAGAGATTTTTTTTTTTTTGTAGTTTTGAGTTGTTTATTTGTTTTAGTGTAGTACTAAATTTTGGTGAGAAATCAACATGACCTATGTGGGGTATGTCAACCATATCTGGATTTGTAGATGTCCAATTGGAGTCATACCAAGTGTAAATGAAAGCTACGGTCCATAGCTATAACTTTCATGAAGACACCAGAACCAAATTTGAAATTAAAAGAGGACAAACATGCAATAAATTTCTTACATAAGAGGCTTTGCGCCTGAAGCGCGTAGGCTGCATCTTGGGCGCGTTTCTGCCTTTACAATTTGTCTCTTTTATGCCACTATGCGTCTGAAGCGCACCTGGGACGCGCGGCGTGCAGCATGATACATTAAAATACATTTTTCTCACTTTTTAGGCATCTCTTTGGCTATTGGGAAGGTTGGAGACTTGTGACTTAGTAGTGAAACTCAAAGACGGTTGTTTCTAACACCATTGCAACAGTTTTATCAAGAATCATTCATAAATATTTCTTGTAATTCTTCTCTAATCTCTATCTTTTTTATCTCTATCATGAGTAACTAAACCCTATTTGTTAGGAACAAGTGAAACAAGATGAAACCCTTATTTTTCTAATTTGATTTCTAGTTACATAAATAAGTTTATTGAATTATTTTTCTCATCTCTATGCTTAATGCTTTTTATTGCTTGATCAACTTTAAAATCTTCTACGATTCATATTTTGAAATGGAAGTGGACTTTACGAATGCTTGAGATGAGAAATTCATGATATTGTAGTATAGGGATAGATGCATGTCAGGGAACCAATTAAATTAGTTGCAAGGTAGTAGTTTAACAAGAGAATACTTGTACTGTAAGACTTAATTCTAATATGAAATCCACTAAGGAATTAGGGGTTACATTGGAATTAAAGGTTATGTCACTAAGATATTAGGGCAAGAATAATAAAGTGAATCCGGTAATAATTCAATAAAGGAAATCAATAATTAGGATCAAACTATACACCAAAGTTGGATTCAAAGTGAAACTCATCCCTAACATTTTTTTTTTATTATAAAGGATCGATTATATTACCGTTGTTAATTTTAAATATTATTTCAATCAATTCGGGAACATTTTGTTCAATTTTAGTAATTAAATATAATTCAATAGAAAAACGCAGTCCTTGAGTTCAATGCTCGATACTACCATTTTAATTATTACCTGCAACGATTCAGTACACTAGCTGAAACCCTATCAAGTTTTTTGCGTTGTTGTTGGGGTTTTCCATATCACTATTGATTTATAATTTATTTACTTAATTGGAATTTTTTCTCTGCAATAAAATTTTTGTTTTGATTTTATTTATTTATTTTTCTTTAGTTAAAAACTTTTCATTACTTACAAGTTGACTAACCTTGTATGCGAGACCAATCCTTAGCTGCACTTCTCTTTGATCCAGAAATCGAAAAAAGTGGAAAAACAAATTGAAAGGTTGTTCGAGAAAGGAGACATAGAGAAAGACAATTAGTAGTGGAAGAGGAGGATTTGGAGGATTTCTTCATATTTAGGAGATGACTGATTCACCACCACCTGAACGTACCATCAGCGAGTATGGGAATCACAATAGAAATTGTGCTCGGTTGGCCATCCATAACCAACTGGTTACAGTCAACAAGTTTGACATAAGTCTCGCTCTATACCGAGAGTTGAAGGAGATTCATTTTTCCGGTAAACATAACGTAGACGCAAATAGACATCTCACAAACTTCTTTGAACTATGTGAAATAGTGAAAGTGGATGGCTGCTCTAAAGAAGACTAGAGGTTGAGACTATTTCCATTGTAATTGAAAGATGATGCTAAGGAGTGGCTTAATTCTTTCCCCTCCGGTAGCATCACCACATGAGACGACCTTTGAAGATAAGTTCTTGGAACAATACTTTCCCCTAGTTGTGTTTGTTAGAAAAAAGGCAAGAGATTTCTAGTTACAAACAGAAAGAAGGAGAATCTCTTCGTGACACTTACAAGAGGTTCGAGAGTTTACTAGCAGGATGCCCTAATCATGCTTATGACGACACTACTCAGATACAAACATTTTGTAATGGTTTGAGGTCTAGCACTAGAATTATGTTGGATGCTACATCAATTGGTTCTCTGAATTACAAGGCCACATCAGAAACACACAAAATTTTCAAGATCATGGCATCAAATGAACAAATGATGTTGTATGATAGAGGTGGTGGGTCAAAAAGGGGTCTGCTAGAATTGAGTGTTGTGGATTTTGGGTTGGCTCAAGGAAAACTACTCTAAAAAAATAGAAGATGTTATCGTTGCTGAGATAAAGAAAGGGATGACAACTTTAAATATACAACCCCAAGTGGCCCCTGTCAAATTATTGAAACATACAAGTTGTGAATTTTGTGAGGGAGCACATAAAAATGGAGCTTGTGAAGTACTGGATGAATATGATACAGAAGAACTAGAAGAGGTGAATTTTGTGGGTAACAATGGGAAGCAACACATTCCTTACTCTAGTACGTACAATCTGGGTTGGAGAAATCACCCAAATTTTTCATGGAAAGATCAATAGGGTGGATCTCAAGGTCAACAAGGATCTCAAGAAAATCAAGCTCCACCTCGGAAAGCTACTTGGGAGAGTGCTATTGAGAAGTTAGTAACGAACACTAGTTTTTTCATTGAAAAGTCAAGAGCCATCTAGAAAAATCACGCAGCCTCAATTAAGAATCGTGAAACCCAACTGGGTCAACTTTCTCAACAACTAGCACAAAGTGCGCTTGGAAATTTGCCTAGTGAAACCGTTCTGAATCCGCGAAATAATGTCAATGATGTGACAACGAGGAGTGGCAAGGTAATTGAACCAATACTACCTAAAGCCAAAAAGGGTGTAAGTGAAATAGTTAATGAAGGAGATTCTGTTAAAGAAAAGAAAAATTGGCAGTGAAACAATTATGCTTACCGAAGAGTGTAGCACTATCCTACAGAGGAAGCTTTCACCTAAGCTCAAAGATCTTGAAAGCTTCTCCATCCCTTGTGTTATTGGGGATAGAACTTTTGGGAAAGCCCTGTATGATCTTTGGGCTAGTGTGAGTTTTATGGCCTTTTCCATATACAAAAGGTTAGGCATTGGAAGAGTCAAAAACCACATCTGATGTTACAATTTGCGAATAGCTCAATGAACACCCATATGGGGGTGGTGGAAGATGTGTTGGTCAAAGTAGATAAGTTCATTTTTCTTGTGGATTTTGTGGTACTAGACATGGAGGAAGACAACGATATCCCCTTAATCTTGGGGAAACCATTCTTAGCAACAGGTAGATATGATTGATGTGGCAAATGGAACCTTAACCTTTAAGGTAAATGAGAAAACAATTACATTCAATATTCTAAAAGCCATAGAGCATTCAAACAAAAGAGAATGGTGCAACGGAATTGAAATTTTTGATTCAATAGTCGATGAAGAAATTGAACATCAAGTACCCATTATGTCGTTAGAAAGAGTATTCTGTCTACCCCAAGATGTTGTTAAAGATAATGAAGATCCAAGAGTGAAAGATGTTTTAGCCATGTTAGAAGCATCACCATCTCACTCCCCTTGCTTTCGTACTAGATGTGAGGAGTTGAAAGGGAATGAATACGAGTATGTAGAGAAAAAGAAAGAGACGCCACTTGTTGAACTCAAGCAATTTCCACCTCACATGAAATATGTATCCCTTGGTGAGAAAAATATTGTGTTCGTTGTGTCATATAATACACCTTGACAACGGTTGAGGCGTCAAGCTAATGACTTTAAAGAAACGCTTCGTGGGAGGCAACCCATAACTAGAGGTAACTTTTATTTTTGCAATCTTATTTTTGTTATTTGAATTTTTTTTTAATTGTGTGCAAAAGTGCACTATGATGAAGAATTTTTAACAACTTGAAGTTGGTCTTAAGCTATATGTTTCAGATTTTGAAATTTAAATTCTTTTTCTTGGCTCATGTCATTGCTCAATTTGACAAGTTTCACTAATGCATACATTTTTATTACTCTTTGATTGTGGAAGTCTTGACTTGTTTTTGCAGTGACATGTTTGGCATCTTTTAGATAGTTCATATTCTCTCTTATTATCCTAATTGTGAGTTTTTAGGCCTAAACACTTTAATTCTTTGTTGTGTGATTATTTAGACATGTGTTATCTTTCAGAACTTGCACTAAGGTAATTTTGTTAGGTCGTTTGAGCCTTTCTAGCTACCCTATGCAAGTTTTATCCTATGCTAGCCCTTTGAGCCTTGCCTTGTCTTTCGGTTACTATCCACATGACAAGTCAAATACCCGACTTTAATTCAACCACCTTGGAGTTAGGTAGGAAACTTTTGTCTCGTCTTGGTAAAATTCTAAGTTTGGGGTTCCTCATGGGATAGCAACTTTTTAATTTTGGAGGTGGTGATTCTCATAAATAAAATAAATAAAAATTCAAAAGAAAAAAAAATTAGTTTGTGTACTTTGATAAATAACATCTTCTTGATTCTTGTGTCAATGTTTGAGAATATCCACAATGAAAATATGCAGAAAAAAAAAAGTGGTTGAATAATTTGAAAATGTGTACCTAACTCCAGTAGTAAAGCCTACTATCCTAAAATATTCTACCCTTACCTAAGCCAGATTACAACCTGAAAGTCCTCCAAAAGTGTATGTGTTTGTTGCATTGTGATTGCTAACTAGAACTTTTTCAAGCCTAGATTAGTGTGATTCATGTTCTAGGATTTGAGTGATAAATTAACCCTTGTTAAACACTTGAGAGAAATTTTCGTGACATTGTGTTAAGAGAGAGTTGAACTTGAAAAATGAATGGTAAGTGTACAATGACATTTTGGTGACATTGTATATATATCCATATCCATACATATATATGTGTATGTACAATTAACATAAATTAATAAATAAATGTACATAAATAAAGAAATATATATATATATATATATATATATATATATATATATAAAGTGTCGTTCATATTTCACATTACAATATAATATTATTTATATATATACACACATTTCACGTAATTAATTAATTGTCTTCGTCATCGTCGTCGTCGTCATTTGATGAGTGAATTAAGTCAATGCCTTCATCATTCTCTAATTCTTCAATTTCTTGTTCATCAACTTCTTTTCCAATGTTTGACTCATGACAAAGTTGACTAATAGTCTCATCTCCAATCACATGATCCAAATTTGACATTTCATCCATTTGATATGAAACTTCTTCATTTTGACCTGCTTTAAGTTCTTCGATTCCACTCGTTGGTCTTGTTTTGATTGCAGCACACCAACCTTTTTTGCTTCTGACCATTGATGGATAAGGAACATAATACACTTGTCTTATTTGCTTCTAACCATATATATTATTTGCTCATACGAATATCTATAGTATTGGATATCAAATTGATCTTAGTTCCTCTGCTAGATGGATCAAACCACTTACAGTAAAACAACACCACTTTTTTCACATAATCTAGGAACATATAGTGAGTTTCGTAAATATGCTCAATTATGCCATAGAAATCTTCCACTACACCACTATCAGACACACTTTTCATATAAACTCCACTATTAATTGTTTATTTTCCTTCGGTCCAAGATTCAGTGTGAAATTTGTACCCATTGACGTAATAGGCGTGTCATTCTTTGAAACTTCTACTCGGACCCATAGATAAGTGCCTCAAGTGGATGTTGATAGGAGTTTGTTCTTCGAGATATACTTGTTGAAACCATAATGGGAAATTTAAATGTATATCAACAGAAGATTGTTTTGTAGTTAAAAATGCTCTGATCGATGACTATATCGTGAATATCAATTTAAATATATAAATATAATGAAGAGGGATTTAAAACGTACTCAATGTATGGTTTAACTTCAATGCAGTTAATCAAAATGTGAACATGTGCCGCATTAAATACACTGTCACTTGGCCAGAAAATTTGAAAATCCCTACCAGCATGATGACTAGACAAGCAAAAAACTGATAAAGCATGTGGGTGACGTATAACACTATCAGTATCATTTCTTCCATTCACTGGTGACACCGTTTCGTTGTTGAAATAATGAGAACAAAAGTGTGTTGTTTCACGGTATAGGTAAGATGAACAAATTGAGCCCTCAACTATAGCTTTACTTTTCACCGACCGTTTTGAATAACCCATGAGCCTATAATATAAATGAGATGTACAATAAGCTCCATGTGTCTATATATATATATATATATATATATATATATATATATATATATATGTAATATGAAAATCACGTGTATGTATATATTTATATCACATTCCAAATGGATATATCCATCTATGCTGAATTGGTCCACTAACCCTAGCTTCACTTGTAAGATGCACTGAAAATGCTCCATGAAATCAAAAAACCCAAGAGGGAATACTTTCTCCAACTTACACAGAACCATTGGAATGTCATTTTCCATCTTGACGAGATCTTTATCAATGAGCGTTGAAGAACATAAATTCTTGAAATATTGACTCACTTCAATAAGTGGGTTCAATACATATGTCGGTAAAGCACTAAATGCAATAGGAAGTAAACAATCTAAATATATATGACAATCATAACTTTGCATCCCATGCATCCTCCCATTTTCTACATCAGCACATCTTTCTAAATTAGAACAATAATCGCCAGGCGTCTTCAACTCTTGATCCAATGATAAACAGATTTGGCTTCATCAGTAGATAAAGTGTAATTCGCACGAGGTTTTAGAGTCTTGCTATTGTGCTCCACCAACAACAAATCTGGTCGTCTGCAATATATACCATTGTCTTTTCTAGCTTTGTCATTATCTTTTGTTTTCCCTTTCACATTCATCACAATATTAAATATGTTGTCAAATAAATTTTTCTCGATATGCATGACATCGAGATTATGTCTCAAAAGATTATCTTTCCAATACGGTATATCCCAAAAAATACATCTTTTTGTCCAATTGTGCCATTGTCCTTAACCTTGTGGTTTACATGCCAGACTATTAACAACGTTTACCTTTGCAATATCTTTTACTTTATTCTAAACTTGTTCTGATGTCAATTTAAGCGGGTGTCCTAGACTTTTTGCATAGCCCTTCATAAATTCAGCTTTGTTCCTTCTAAATGCATGATCAGCAGGTAATAAACTACGGTGCGAGTCAAACCACGATGCCTTCCCACCAAATTTTAAAGTAAATGCTTTTGTATCTTCCATACAAATAGGACAAGCTAATTTACCATGGGTGCCCCATCCTGACAACATCCCATAAGCGGGGAAATAATTAATGGTCCACATTAAAGCAGCTCTCGTCATAAAATTTTATCTTCGAGCAATATCATATGTCAAGACACCACTTCACAACCTCTTCAAATCATCAATCAAAGCTTGTAAAAAAATATCAATACTAGTTGTAGGATTAGAAGGGTCAGGTATCACAACAGCTAAGAACATATAAGGTTTAGACATACACATATGAGGAGGAAGATTGTAAGGAGTAACAATAATCGGCCAACAACAATAAGAAGTAGACGATACTTGTATGTAAGGCGTAAATCCATCTGAGGATAATCCAAGTTTTACATTGCGTGGATCTGACGCAAAATCAGGATGCATTTGATCAAAGTGTTTACATGCCTGACCATCAGACGAATGTCGCAAGTCACCTGAATTTCTTCTATTCTCATAAGGCCGCGTCATCTTTCCTGCAGTTTGTATTGATGCAAACATTCTCTGTAATCTTGATACAATAGTTACGTAAAACATTGTTTTCCTTGGAATTGATTTTCCCCTACTTACACTAGAGTTATTCCTTTGGTGATACCTTGGTTGTTGACAAAACTTACATTCAACTAAGTTGGCATCAACTAACTTGCAGAAGGCTCCAATTCTAGTCCCCCCAGTTTCGGGCCGATCTTTGATTATGTATCTTACAGTCATCGACGGATCCATGGGATGCATGCTGGGGCAACACGATGAAATAGGAAAAAATGAGCACGTCATTTACTATTTGAGTAAAAAATTTACAGATGTTGAAACGAGATATACAATGTTACAATGTTAGAACGTACTTTTTGTGCATTAGCCTGAGTAGCTCATCGCTTATGGCAATACATGCTTTGCCATATGACGTGCTTGATATTTAAGATGGATCCAATCAAGTACATTTTTGAAAAGCCATCTCTAACGAGTCGAATTGCTCGCTGGCAAGTGATGTTATCAAAATATGATATTTCTTATGTTACTCAGAAAGCCATCAAGGGGAGTGATTCGGCAGATTATCGGGCTAATCGACATGTGGATGATTATCCGTTAATGCAATGTGAATTCCCTAAGGAAAGTATCATGGTTTTGTTTGAAGAGTGCAATAATGGAAAATTGACCATGTCGTTTGACGGGGCCTCAAACATAATGTGGCATGCGATTTGGGTTGTCTTAATAACTCCCATAAAATAGTTCATACCTATCACAATGCGTTTGTGTTTTGATTGTACCAATAATATGGCAGAATATAAAGCTTGTGCCATGAGAATTTTGGATGCTTTTAAAAGCAAAATCACTAAAAGTATATGGAGATCCAACCTTTAATCAGCTTAACCAAGAATGGGAAACTCGAGATAAGAAGTTAATATCATATTTTACCTACATAAAGGAATTGTCTTCACAATTTGACATAATCACCTGTCACTATGTCGCTCGAGAAAACAATCAATTGGTTGATGTTTTGGCTACTTTATCCTTGATGTTCCAAATAAGTCGAAACAATGAAATCTCACCATTAAAATGGAGAGTGGAGATCATCCTGTGTACTGCCACGTAAAGGAAGAAGAAATCGACGGGAAGCCTTGGTATCACGACATCAAACATTATCTTATAAATAGAGAATATCCTTTTGGAATATCGGAGAATGAGAAAAGGACTCTGAGACGGTTAACCGCGAGCATTTTCTCGAACGAAAACATTTTGTATAAAAGGAATCATGATATGGTACTCCTTAGATGCATATGTCAATGAAGCGAAATGAATTCTACAAGATGTCCATGATGGCTCTTATGGGTTCCATATGAATAGATATGACATGTCTAGTATGGTTCTTCGAGCCGGGTATTATTGGCTCAAACTAGAAAAAGATTTTTTTAATTATATAAAGAAATGTCATAAATGTCAAATATATGCTGACAAAATTCACGTTCCACCAATACCCCTGAACATCTTTACAGTATCCGAACTATTCTCAATATGGAGCACATACGTCATCGAAATGATCGAACCGAAAGTGTCAAATGGACATCGCTTCATCTTAGTGGCAATCGATTACTTTATCAAATGTGCAGAGGTCACTTCGTACGTCAACGTAATTAAAAATGTGGTAGTCAAATTCATAACATAGGAGTTAATATTTCGTTATGACCTACCAAACAAGATCATTACTAACAACGCCACATATTTGAATAACAAAATGATGGATGAATTGTATGCCACCTTTAAAGTTCAACACCACAACATGCCCCTACAGATAAAAAATGAATGGCGTAGTTGAAGCAGTAAAAAAAAACAACAAAAATATTATTTAGAAAATGGTTGTAACATACAAATATTGCCATGAGATGTTGTTGTTTGCACTACACGGGTATTTGTAACACCCCAATTTTTAACCGCGCGAATGCATTTTTTTTAAAATAACTTAATAAAATAATACATCGTAACACAAAACGAAAAGAATCATAAATAATTACATCATATATATAGACAAGCTAAAATAGTTTTTGGGACGATAATCCAAAGTATACAAATAGAAAATACATCAGGGCTATGAGACCTATCAGACATCGCTCATACCCCTAGGGTATTCTTGGCAGACACTTGCACATAAGTATTGCTCCAAGAATGCTATCTCCCCCATGATCACGTCAAAAAAAATGGAATATGGACCCACCAAACAAAAGTCAATTGTCAAATAATGTCATAGGTACAGTAATCCCAAAATAAAATAAGTACAACCACCAAAAAAAATACACTAAGGCCCTATATAACAAAAAAAAAACTAATTTTATCATTCACTAACAACTACAGTAACATGGGCTACCTCCACACAGTGCACAAGTTCCTTCTGACGTAGTATTTCTCCTCGAAGTAACTTATTCCTCCTCATCAGCCATGGAGGGATCAATCTCCTAAGATGTCAGATCGACCAACAAGATAAGTGGCTTTGGCGGCGCAGGAATATCAAAACAACTCACTACCAAAAGTGGAAGCGCTAACTCGACCCGTAGATGTAACCCTGCTTGAGATGGGGTCGCATGCCCAAGCAGTCAGCGAGTGCCAGTCAGGGAATTCTAACCAAGTTTCTGTCTTCAGGGTAACAGTTGGTGGAAAGAACTCGAGTATCATCTGAGGGCAAAACCCAATTTCCACCATAATGTAAAGGGTCACCAATCAAAATTAACAATTAACAATTAACATTTAACAATTATGTCATAAAAACAAGCAATTACGGCATGATAACAACAATAACAAAACATGTATATACATATATCATATTATAACAAACATGACTCGCATGCCAAGCACCCTAATGCAATGCTTATATGTCAATGCACATGATTCTGGAAGTTCCAAACCCTCCTTGAGGGATGTAAATCATAAATGTACCACCTCTCACAGCCAAGTACTAATTACCAAGGTGTCACCTATCACAGATTAGTATGATTTATCAGAGTGCAGTCTCCTATTAAGAATAAGATGGACCAATCAACTCATGTCACCATCATGTGGCTCATCACGGTCACCACTAACATTGTGGCCCATCACGGTCACCACTAATTATGAAATGCATGAGCATATTCTGACTCTTTCACAACAATCATTATGTTAATATAGATATTAAAAGACACCCCTTTTAACACTCATTACACACTAATAATTTTTTATACTTTTTAGAAAGCATACTCAAGATATATTGTCCTCAATAAAATTCATAACATGTAGCAACACGTATTGTCACAAAAGAATGCTTAATCACGTCAATGTTAATCATCACATATTCACACATGAATCTTACATCAATCACACATATAAGGTCTCTATTTGCAAACTAAAAATTTGGAAGGAGCCCTTACCTTAATTTTATCTTTTTCAACAGTTATCACTACTACAATCAAACACAACGAAAAGATATCGCTCGTGCCAACACCTTCAATCAAATAGTGTTTGAGTTAGCCCAATTAATCCCTGAAACTTTAACTACCTTACAAACTCTTTCTTACTTCTAACCCCCTTAGAGTATATTTCACTAAAAGAGTTTACAACGGGTAAGGACTAATAGTTTTATTATCCACAACACACTTTCAACATATAAAACTTATTTTTAGAAATTACCATCATTTAATTTTTCAGTGAATTAACTAACAATTATTCAAAACGTTTTAAATTATTTTTCTCAAAATTTTTCACAAAACCACAAATTTTCTCAAATTTGCCATAACTCTTTTTTTTTTCTCAAATAACTACAAGTTTGATCCACTATATTTTTTTAAAGACTAAAAGTTCAATCAAAGTGTTTACCTCATAACAACATAATCACACAAAACAAATATCAATGAATATTTTTTCTAGTTTCAAGGTTCTAACTCTTTGAAATATTTTCATCCTTTTCAAAATATGTATTTCTCAACAAAGTTTGTATTTTAATTCATGAAACTTGGAATCTTTTATAAAAAAAAATTAATTTCTAACCCAAGACTTTAACCTTTACTTAATAAACTTGAAACTTTAATTAAAATCATGCAACATTTTCTAAAAACTGAAAGTATACAAATACAAGCTTGAAACCACAATTCACTAATTTTCCTTTAAACACAAGTTCAAAAGTTTGTTAATCATATGTATACATTCTTGATCATCACCCATAACAACTATTCTTTGGAAAGGCATAAACTAAGAAAATCAATTTTCTTTAATCACCACAACAACATTAATATATCAGAATTCTCCCCACCGCTAACTTGGTGCCAACGGTCTCAAATTTGTTTCGAGACTTAAGGAGCTAACTACATAAACATAAATATTTAAAACAATTTGTTCACAACTAAAATTTATCCAACCACAATAAAATTCCAAAATTATATCTTTTTCATACACTAAACTTTTAAAACCAAATCATCTACATTATTTAGTTAAAACTAAACAAAACGAGTATTTTCCAAGCCACACATACACACACTCGACTATCAGAGCACCAAAAATTTGAGTTAATAAAGTACTCTAAATTTTTTCTTTTTAAACTCAGTCCAAGAGTAACATTTTTAACTCTAAAGATTTTAATTTCAATCTAACTTTTTACTCAAATTCTTTAACTTAGTTAAAATTTGAACTTTTTCACAACTTTAACAACTCTAAATTTTGTTGTAAAGTTTCAACTTCAGCTCAAACTCATCTATTTAAAAACAACCCATTACATAACTCAAATACATTAATTTCAAAATCAAACTTTTTACTCAAAACTTTCAAAGGGTGAAACTTTATCAAATTAAACTATAATTTGTATATATCCAGATCAAAACTTTTAACAAAAAGAAATTGACCTTTTTTTTTCTTTAAATCTTTATTACCATTGTTACTCCTTTTCCATTACATAGTCATGAAAAAAAAAATATTTAATGTTACAAAACTCCATGAATACACCTAGCTAAAATGGGTTTGTATTTCCACTCATATAACTTGAATCATTTCTAAACCTTGAAACATATTATAACATTAGTAAATTAACTGCTCTAAATTTCTTTGACCCTTCCTTTTAAACAAGATTCTTGAGTATAAAAATTTAAAAAAAAAAAAAAAAAAATCTTCCCTCACAAACAAACACAAGCATATGGCCTAAGAGGAAAAAAGAGGGAGAAAAAGAAACTAACAATCCAAGGCCACCACAAGCACTATAACACCAAAATGAACAACTTTGATTCAAGGAACTTCTCCTAATTCCACTTAGATTTGTTTCAAGATGAAGATTTTTCTCTCAAAATTTCACTCACCAACACTTATGTTTATTTCTTTTGTTTTTGTTTAAGAAAATTAAAAGAAAGAAAAGAAGAGAGAGAGGAAGTAGAAAGAGCGAAAAATGAAAGGAGGTTGGGTTCCTTTTAAAGGCTTGGTTACTTCTTTTTTTTTTAACTTACAAATAAACAAAAATAAATAAATAAATAAATATATTATTAATAAATATTTAGGTATACTACTACAATCATCATTATATAATTTGATCACTCTTACACACATCACTCATTTCTCAATCTAATTTAATAAAAATATCTACTCTCGTCACAATTCAATTGACAAATGAATTTATTAGCAACATGTGACATTTTAAAATGTTGTTCAGTAATAAACTTTTTCGTAACTTAAATAAATTGTGCTCTAATAAATAATTTTTATCGGTTCTCGAAATATATATATATATATATATATATATATATATATATATATATATATATATACACATTTTAAACATATTATTAACTCTAACAAAAAATATTTTTGGTATTTCATTCATAAAATAAAAATTGACCTAATAGTCTAAGCGATTCAACAAAAACTACACTAAAATTGCATAAATTAGAGTTTAGAAAATTATGGGTCTTACATATGGTACATAGATACGCACTTCAACTAGGGCAACCCCTTTTCCCCTAGTATATGGGAGGGAGGTCGTGATACCCATTGAAGTAGAAATCTCCTCGCTAAGACTATTAATGGAAGCCAAACTAGAGGAGTTGGAATGAGTATAAACCCGTTTTGATCAATTGAAATTAATTGAAGAAAAAAGGTTGGTTGCCTTATCTTGTGGGCAATTTTATCTGAAAAGAGCGTACGAGAAAATAATACGTCCTCGAGAATTCTAGGAAAGAGACTTGGTGCTAAATAAAATTTTACCCATTCAAAAGGATTATCGTGGGAAATGGACCCCTAACTATGAAGGCCCATACGTCGTGAAGAAAGCTTTCTAAGGTGGAGCTTTGTTCCTCATGATAAGGATGGAAAAAATTTAGTCATCCTTGTAAGCTCAGACGTCGTATAAAAGTTTCATACTTAAATAATGAATATTCGCTAGGTTGAAAACCTGAAAAGGGCAACCTCGGCAAAAATTAGAGTACAAAAAAAGAATACCCATTAGGTTGAAAACCTGAAAGGGCCAACCTAGGCAAAAATTCGGGTATAAAATAAATAATAATGAATACGCGTTAGGTTGAAAACCTGAAAAGGCTAACTAGGCAAAAATTAGGGTACAAAAAAAAAATACCTGCTAGGTTGAAAACCTGAAAGGGCAACCTAAGAAAAAATTAGGGTACAAAAAAATATAAAAAATTCCTGCTAGGTTGAAAACCTAAAAGGGCAACCTAGGAGAAGAAGAAAAACAACAACAAAATCAAAGAATGTATAATCAAAAGGACAAGATCAACAATATGGATCGGACTATGGCATGAGAAGTTAGTACAGTCTACCTTTAAATTACTAGTAACCAAGTCGGGTCTTCCACCCATTTCTTTGGTTTTATCTTATGTATATTCTTTTTTTTTTACAACGAATATTGAACCTCAATATATTGATATATATTTTTATGTAACCCTCTTTTCCGAATGCATCTTATGATTATCATGTACTGGAAAGTAAAACATATACCATACCTCGATATAATGAATTGCGATAAAGTTAGATATAATAGAGGTTATTAAGAGTACAAGGCACACAAAAATATGAGATATACCTTAAGATCATAATAATTATTTTTCTTCAAAAAAAAAAAAACAAAGGAAAAATAGAGAAGAAGACAAAAGAGAGATTAAAGATATCAAGTTCAAGAAAAATGTATAAGTGTCTATCTCATTCATGATTTGAATGGTTGTGTCCAATAAAAATATTATTAAAACCAACAAATTCATTCATTCATTGATTCATGACATTTCATAAATTTAAAGCCGAAAAAACGACCCGTATGTTGAAGCCGGGAAAATGACTCTCACCCGAAGCCAAGAAAACGACCCGCATATTGAAGTCAGGAAAATGATTCACACCCGAAGCCAAGAAAACAACTCACATCTTGAAGTAGGGAAAAGGACACGCACCTGAAACCGAGAAAACAACCCGCATGTTGAAGTTGGGAAAATGACTCGCATCTGAAGCCGAGAAAACGACCAGCATCTTGAAGCTGAGAAAATGACTCGCACTCGAAGCCGAGAAAAAAAAACCACGTCTTGGAGCTGGGAAAACGACTCACACCCGAAGTCGAGAAAACGACTCGGATGTTTAACACGGAAAAACGAATCGCATAAAAAATGTGCACCGCTTCCAATAAATAGTGGTAGTGGTGATTGTCCTTTTGATTTTTAGAAATATTTTTTGTTACATCTTCAATTTGATCTTCAGTTGTCCTTGTCTTATGTGTAAAGACACCATACTAGTTGTGGTCACTTAACAATCAAATAATTTGTGAATACACCATACTAGTTGCCCCTCTCTTATGTGTAAAGACACAACACTTGTTGTTGCCCCAACATATTATTCTCATAAAAAACACATTTTGAAAAAAAACAAAAAAAAAAATATAACACAAGAAACTAGTGAAGGAAGATTCGGAAAATGATATTTAATGAGAAAATATATGATACACAAAAGAAGAGTTCATAGAAAGAAAAGAAGATAAGGTGATTTTGTGATATACTAAACCCCAAAATAATATATAATAATCTGTACCATATTTTTATAAAAATTTGCAGTGGATAAATAAAAATTCTTTTCGAGGAAAAATAAACTTTTATAAGATATTTTAGATATCACATTTCTCAAAATACAAAAGAAACACCTTATGTTTTTTCCCCTATAAAACAGTGCAATCTCCATAAACTTGATTTAACTAAAATTTCTCAATTTAATTCCCAAAACTTACTAGTACATATAAGGTTTTCATACAAAAGTCATTTCTAATGGAATAAATTAAATACAGTATGACTCTAAATAAATAAATAAAAGTCGTTTCTAATGTTTTAGAATAATATATAAAATATAAAAATATAATATTTGTTATTTATATCACTCATTTAGTCAAATATGTACAAGATTAACACATTTGGAAAACACACATATAAAGAAAATTAATCATAAAACTAATCAAAATATATTTTAAAATAATTTTAACACTAAATTAGTTATCTAAAATCCAATTTAAATTATAAAATAGTTTATTATAAAATTTGAAGTGTTACAATTATCCCCTTATTAAAAAAATTATGTAACACCCCGTATTTCAAAGCGAGGGTATATTTTTTATTTTAAAAGTAATTAAAAACAAACAAAAAATTAAATCAGGAAATGCCTTTGGACAGATAATTGAGTCATTATAATTTACAAGCAGCGAAAAAGTTTCTCCAATTATAAGTCCAAAACATTTACACAACAACAAATGGTACATGGAACCCATTCAAATAAGATGTCAAACTGACAATATTAGTATAAGTACAGTTTTCCAAACTAAAAATACTTCAATCCAAAAAGAAGGACACCTAGTCCCTATACATCATCCTAATCTGATCATCCTACCAAAAAGCTATACACCCTGAGTGATCTCCACGCGCCCCGTGAGATACTCCTAACGTAACTGCAGTCAAGCGTTCCCATCTCCATTCCCGTCCGTAGGGGCCAATGAAAATGAAGGTAAAATGCAGTTCTCGATCTCCTAATTAACACATAATAAAACAAGACATGGATAGATTCATGAGCAATTAATCATACAACTAAAACTGAGGATTTTCACTGAGCCAATCGATTGGGCAATCGATTGGGGTGAAGATTTTTAATGAAAATAGAATCCTGGGCTGAATCAATCGATTTGGCAATCGATTGACAGGATAACGGAGCCCCTGACTTAATACCAATCGATTTCCAAATCGATTTCCTGAAGGTTTTTAGTGAAATTTTGAACTCTGGCTTGATTCAATCGATTGGGCAATCGATTGACAGGATAGCTGAGCCCCTGACTTAATGGCCAATCGATTGGGCAATCGATTTCGTAAGGGATTTTTCGAAAACTGATTACAAAATCGATTGGCTAATCGATTTTGTTCATTTGGCCAAGCCCCTGTCTTCCATCCAATCGATTGGGAAATCGATTTCCCTGATCAGTTTTCCAAAAATTCATGAATTAACCTAAGTCATTCCTAATCAAGTCCACACCCTAACACTTAGCAATTCCTACGCGATTACTACGACACACGAAGGTTCGATAACCATCATACTCACACACAATACACAACACATAGCACTTAACACCTTCATCTCAGTTATCACGATAAATCAAAATTCGAATCACTCAATCATAAACTCAAATCAAATACGACTCGCGTGCCAAGCACCCTAATGCAATGCGTATATGCCAAAATGCATGGACTCGGAATTCCAAACCAAAACCCTCCTCGAAGGGCCGTAAATCATAATTGTACCGCCTATCGCAGGCCAAAGTACCAATTACCGAGGTGCCACCTATCACGGGTCAGCACGATTTACTAAAATGCGTAAATCATAAACGTACCACCTATCACGGGTCAGTACAGTTTACCGAGGTGTCACCTATCACGGGTCAACACGATTTACTAAAAGAAAAAGCGGGAATCGTAAACGTACCGCCTATCACAGACCAGTACTGTTTACCTAGGTGCCACCTATCACGGGTCAGCACAATTCACCAAAAATGTAAATCGTAAATGTACCACCTATCACGGGTCAGTACAGTTTACCAAGGTGTCACCTATCACGGGTCAACACGATTTACTAAATAGTAACTCGTAAACGTACCACCTATCACGGGTCAGTACAGTTTACCAAGGTGTCACCTATCACGGGTCAACACAATTTACCAAATGAAATGCATGAGCATACACAGACTCCATTCACAACAATCGTTAAGCAAATGCAGATATTAAAAGATTCCCCATTTTTAATACCCATTTACTTAAACGACTTTCAAACAACATTAATTAAATAAGTCATTAAGAGATTCCCCGTTCTTAATACCGATTTATCTTAATGATTTTCAAAACAAAACGTTAAGCAAACAGTCATATTAAGAGATTCCCCATTCTTAATATACTTTTGACTTAAACGGTTTTCTCGCAAAACATTCAGTAAACGAGTCATTAAGAGATTCCCCATTCTTAATACTCATTTACCGAAACGATTTTCAAAAACGATAGTTAAGTAACCGAGACATTAAGAGATTCCCCATTCTCAACGCCCAGTTAACTTAAACATTTTCCTCAAACGCACATTAAGTAAACCGAGGTATTAAAAGATTCCCCATTCTTAATACTCGTTTAACTCTAATGGTCTTTCAATTCCACAGAAACAAACTCAAACATACTCTCACATTCAAACCATAATTCACAACAAACACACCAATTAACAATCATCGAGTATGGACACGCCAAATACAACGAACACAAATCAAAGCAACATAACAACCAGATACAACCAATTTCATTTGTTCATAATCATATACAATGACTTCAAATTCATTTACCACGAAACATTTACTCATAATCATACACAAGTGAGTTAAAATTCATTTTCCACGAAACATTCATCAATATCGTCAAAACCTAACCCTAAGATTTTACCCACAGAACCTTAGGTTCATTTTCCCTAAATCAATACATCCAACCTCAAGTATGAACACGCCAAATACGACGAATACAAATCAACACAACGACATTCAGATACATCAGATTTCATTTACTCCAAATCATACATAAAAGAGCTTAAATTCGTTTTCCACAAAACATTCATCAATATAACCAAAACCTAACTCTTCGCGAAACGAAGCTTAAATCTAGAAGAAACGGAGGGATTTGTGTTTGAATCTCAAATACCGTTTTTCTTCGTTTTCGGATCAAAGAGGAAGAGTGGAGTTGCGAAACCTTTGTTCTAACACTCACCCAACCTTGGGTTACTAGTTTTGAAGAAAAGAAAGCAACGAAAATGAAAATGGGAGAAGGAGGGAAATCGGTTCGCGGTTCAGAGTAAGAAGATGGAATTTTTCGATTTTCTTTCATTTCTTTTTCTTTCCTTTCTTCCTTTTTCCTTCTTTCCCTTTTATACTATTTTCTTTTCCTTTTCCTTCCTTCTAGTTTTCCTTTCTTTTTCCCTCCAAGCAAACGTATATATATAATAAATATAACTTAACAAATATCTCAAAATATCTAGATATTTGTTAAATTACCGTTTCACCCGTAACGCATTAAGTTCTCCGTAAAGGATTCACCGCACTTAATTCAATTTATTTATCGACAAGAAATTCTAATCGGCATCAAAATATCCTTTTGATTATAAAAACTCCAAAATATTATTAACTTTGGCTAAAAAGTCTCCGAGCCAAAATCCAAAATACACCAAAAATACATAAAGGGTACTTTAAAATTATGGGTCTTACATTACTACCCCCCTAAAATTAGTTTCGTCCTCGAAACTATGCGTCGATAAATAGCTCTGGGTGTTGCTCTCTCATCTTGCTCTCCAGTTCCCAAGTCGCATCTCCAGTAATTGGATTCCAAATTACCTTGACCAATGAAACATCCTTGGTCCTCAATCGCTTGATCTTCCGGTCATCAATTCTCACAGGTGGTACTTCAAACGACAGGTTATCCTTTAGTTGGATTGTGTCTGGTTCGATCACATGAGATGGATCTGCAAGATATTTCCCGCAACTGTGACACATGAAACACGTCATGAATATTGGACAGTATCGGAGGTAATGCAATCCGATAAGCAACCGGCCCAATTCGTGCAGAAATCTGATATGGTCCAATGAATTTCGGAGTCAACTTCTTCGATTTCAAGGCTCTACCTACTCCAGTAGTAGGTGTGACTCTCAGAAATACATGGTCACCCTGTTCGAATTCCAAAAGTCTGCGACGCTTGTCCGCGTAACTCTTCTGACGATCTTGTGAAGTCTTCATCTTCTCCTTGATCTTCCTTACCTTAGCTGTGGTCTGTTGCACCATCTCTGGTCCGACAATCATATTTTCACCGTCCTTATACCAACACAAGGGCGTTTGACACTTGCGCCCATATAAGGCCTCATATGGAGCCATTCCAATACTTGCGTGGAAGCTATTGTTGTAGGTGAACTCAATCAACGGAAGCACGTCGTCCCAACTTCCTCTATCATCTAATACACATGCTCTCAACAGATCTTCCAAGGAATGATTCGTCCTTTCAGTCTGTCCGTCCGTTTGTGGATGGTAAGCTAAACTCAACCGTAGCTTCGTTCCCAAAGCTTCGTGTAATGCTTCCCAAAAATGTGATGTGAACTTCAGATCACGGTCTGATACAATACTCGATGGTACCCCGTTTAACCTCACAATTTCAGCAATGTAGATCTCCGTTAGCTGATCTACCTTATAGGTGGTCCTTACCGGCAAAAAGTGAGCAGATTTAGTCAGTCGGTCCACTACACCCATATAGAATCATTCTTCCTCCTTGTCTTTGGTAATCCGGTTATAAAATCCATGGAAATGCTGTCCCACTTCCATTCAGGTATATCTAAAGGTTGCAACATTCCAGCAGGTCGCTGATGTTCCACCTTCGCTTTCTGACAAGTTAGACAAGTGGATACATATTCCGCCACATGTTTCTTCATTCCTGGCCACCAATAATTCTGCCTCAAATCCTGATACATCTTTGTTGCTCCAGGATGAATACTCAGCTTACTCTTATGCGCCTCTTCTAAAATCGTTTTCCGCATATCTGTAATTTCTGGTACACAAATCCTACCATTACACCGCAAAACATTATCTGCCCCAATCTTGAACTCAGTCGTCTTCCCTTGTACTATTAGATTCCTCTTCTCTTGAATTAAGACGTCATCCTGAGAATTCGCAATGTCCTCAAGTAGTCCACTCGAGATCTTAATCATTCCGAATTTCAAAATTCCCGGTGCAAACTCTACGTTCAAGTGCAGGTCTCTAAAAGCTTCCCACAACTCTTGTTGTCTAGCTATAATTAGTGAAGACACTGATACACTTCTTATGCTCAACGCATTAGCCACTACATTGGCCTTCCCAGGGTGGTACTGCAGTGTGAAATCAAAGTCCTTGAGAGTCTCCATCCATCGTCTCTGGCGCATGTTCAACTCCTTCTGATCAAACAAATATTTCAAGCTTTTATGGTCGCTGAACACGGTGAACGTGCACCCATATAAATAGTGCCTCCAGACCTTTAATGCAAAAACAACCGCGGCAAGCTCCAAATCATGAGTAGGATAGTTCCTCTCATGAATCTTCAATTGTCTCGAGGCATAAGCCACAACTTTCTTGTGTTGCATCAGAACACATCCTAACCCTTGGTGAGATGCATCACAATAAACTTCATAGGGTTCTTCTGATTGCGGTAATACCAATACAGGTGAGGTCGTCAATTTTCTCTTTAGTAACTGGAAGTTTTCTTCACACTTCTCCGTCCATGCGAACGGTTGATCCTTTCTGGTAAGTTGCGTCAGTGGAGCCACAATCTTAGCAAAACCTTCGATAAACCTCCTGTAGTACCATGCGAGTCCTACAAAACTCCGTATGTCAGTGACAGTCTGAGGCTGTTTCCAAGCAAGAACCGCCTCAATCTTAGCCGGATCTACAGCGATTCCTTCCTTGGTTATCACATGTCCCAAGAAATTCACTTTCTCTAGCCAAAATTCACACTTCGACAGATTGGCATACAATCGCTTCTCGCGTAAAATCTCAAGAACCTGTCGTAAATGTTCTCCATGCTCTTCTTCAGTCCTTGAATAAATCAATATATCATCAATGAATACCACCACGAATTTATCAAGGAATGAATTAAAGATTTTGTTCATGTTGTCCATGAAAATTGCCGGTGCATTGGTAACTCCGAACGGCATAACCAGGTATTCATAATGTCCATAGCGGGTTCTGAAAGCTGTTTTCTGAATGTCTCCTTCCCTTACTCGAACCTGATGGTAACCCGACTTCAAGTCAATCTTCGAAAATATCGCGGCCCCTCTCAATTGATCCATCAAATCATCGATTCGTGGCAAAGGATAACGATTCTTAATAGTTGCCTTGTTAAGCTGTCTATAATCCACACATAGGCGCGAGCTTCCGTCCTTCTTCTTAACTAGCAAAACTGGAGCACCCCATGGTGATACACTTGGTCTGATGAATTTCTTCTCCAACAAGTCTTCAATTTGGCCTTTGAGCTCATTTAATTCCAATGGCGACATTCGATAAGGTGCCATTGAAATGGGTCCCGTTCCTGGGTGCAAATCAATGAAGAATTCCACTTCTCTTACCGGTGGCAATCCTGGAATTTCCGTTGGAAATACATCCCGATACTCGTTGACAAGTATCACATCTTCTATATCCACATTTATCTTTGCCTCCACATTTGCCAGAGACAAAAACTCATGAGTCCCTTCACTTAGCGACACTCGGAGTTTGTTAGCAGCTAAATACTTAACAACTCCTGGTTCGGGGAAAAGAACCAATTTACGAGCACAATCCAAAATCACATAATGATAAGACATCCAATCCATACCGAGGATGACCTCGAGTGATTGTAGCGGCAAACAAATTAGATTAACCAAGAAATCCCTATTCTGAATAGTCATTCGACAATGTAAACATGCTGAATTTACGGTTAAGGTCTTAGCAGGCGTGGAAACAACCAAATCAAAAGGTAAAGCAGACACAGATAACTTCAAGCGATTCACACAGTCCATAGCAATGAAGGAATGGGTTGCCCCCGAATCAAAGAGTGCAGTTAGAGTGTTACCTGCAATCTCACAATCACGCTGAATCAGATTACCAGATGGATTTCCCTCTTCAGCATTCACACAATAAATGCGTCCTCTAGCAGTAGGACGGGTAGCCCTAGCTACATTCACCACTGGTTCCACCTTTGGAGCCGTGCAATCCCTTGCCATGTGCCCCGACTTCCGACAATTGTGACAGATGGGGATGTTAGTGGTACAAGCACTAGCATAGTGTCCTTCTCCCCCACATCGGAAACATCGAAGCACTTGCCCCATTTGCCTTCCGAAATTCTGGTTCCCTGGGCGACTCGGTCCACCGTTGTTATTCTGGGGGCGATTATAAGGTTTAGCCACTTGTTTTCCCCTATTCTGATAAGTCGCCCGACTTCCTGTACCAAAATTCCCTCCTCGGCTAGCCCTCTTGTTTTTCATATCCTCCACTTCTCTACATTTCTCTACAAGCGCTTGGAAACGTTGAATTCCCAAGGGTAAGACGGAGTCTTGAATCTCATACTTCAGTCCGTCTTGGAAACGATGACACATGAATGGTTCATCAATCTCTTCACGGAAGAACCTGAAATGCCTCGATAGCGATTCAAACTTAGCTGCATATTCCCCCACGGTCATGCTCCCCTAGTGAAGTTTCAGAAAATCATCGCCTAGTTTAGTCCTGGTACTCATCGGGAAGTATTTGTCTAAAAACTTCCTTTTGAACGATTCCCAGTTCACCTCCTCGTGGGCGGCTCCCATCAATAACCTTGCACTCCTCCACCAGTACTCAGCATCCCCCAACAGCATGTAAGTGGCATAGCTGACCTTCACTCCCGCCTGACAATTAATCATTTCAAAGATCTTCTCCACTTCTTGGATCCATTGATCCGCCTTCTCTGAATTCTCATCCCCCTTAAACTTAGGAGGATTGTAACGACGGAAGTCCTCTAACCCTCTTGACTCTGCAGCACGGATCTCTCTTCCCCTCTTTTCAAGATCGCGTGGAGTCTTGGCAGCAGTCTGTGCGGCGACAGAAGCAGCCATGTTATTCATAGCCTCCGCCATTTGATCATTCCTATTAGCGTTGGCTCTCGGAGCGTCATTCCTTCTTGGCGGCATGGTTTCCTATAAAACCATCATCAAGTAGAGTCTTAACACTACTTCAATTAATTCCAACTAACGTCCGACTATAACAACACATAATAATCATATTGGACTTGACAACTCAAGTCACCTAAACCGACACATGATCAGATAACAACTCCTAACCTATAGGTCGACCTACAATCTATAACCAAGGTTCCACAGCTCCCAAAGAAAACCAAACCAAAGCTCTGATACCACAATGTAACACCCCGTATTTCAAAGCGAGGGTATATTTTTTTTTTTTTAAAGTAATTAAAAACAAACAAAAAATTAAATCAGGAAATGCCTTTGGACAGATAATTGAGTCATTATAATTTACAAGCAGCGGAAAAGTTTCTCCAATTATAAGTCCAAAACATTTACACAACAACAAATGGTACATGGAACCCATTCAAATAAGATGTCAAACTGGCAATATTAGTATAAGTACAGTTTTCCAAACTAAAAATACTCCAATCCAAAAAGAATGACACCTAGTCCCTATACATCATCCTAATCTGATCATCCTACCAAAAAGCTATACACCCTGAGTGATCTCCACGCGCCCCGTGAGATACTCCTAACGTAACTGCAGTCAAGCGTTCCCATCTCCATTCCCGTCTGTAGGGTACGAACCGGTAGGACCGTCCTGACTCTTATCTTAGGGCAAAGCCCAGATTTCCACAATAATTGTAAAGGGTCACCAACCAAAAAAAAATAACAGTTAACACATAGCAATTAAGTTTTTAAATGCTCAAAATAACTTTTCAACTAAGCATGCACCTTAACAGGATTTCCAATATGCGAAAAGTTCATACAATACTTTGTCAATTAAAAATGAAAGTAAAATGAAGTTCTCAATCTCCTAATTAACACATAACAAATCAAGACATGGATAAGTTAATGAGTAATCAATCATCTAACTCAAACTGGGGATTTTCACTGAGCCAATCGATTAGGAAATTGATTCGGGTGAAGGTTTTTAATGAAAACAGAATCTTGGGCTGAATCAATCGATTTGTCAATCGATTGAGTGAGTACTAAGCCCCCAGGTTTTAAGCCAATCGATTTCCAAATCGATTTGGTCGAATATGGATGAGTCCCTGACTTAAGGCCCAATCGATTGGGCAATCGATTTCGTAAATGATTTTCGAAAACTGATTACAAAATCGATTGGCTAATCGATTTTGTCAATTTGGCCAAGTCCCTGTTTACCCATCCAATCGATTGGGAAATCGATTTCCCTGATCATTTTTCCAAAAATTCATGCATTAACTCAAGTCATTCCTAATCAAGTCCACAACCTAACACTTAGCAATTCCTACGCGATTACCACGGCAAATGGGATCTCGATAACCATCATACTTACACCCAATAACCAACACATAACACTTAGCACCTTCAGCGTAATTACCACGATAAATCAAAATTCAAATCACTTCAAAATTCGAATCACTCAATCATAAACTCAAATCAAACATGACTCGCGTGCCAGGCACCCTAATGCAATGCGTATATGCCAAAATGCATGGACTCGGAATTCCAAACCAAAACCCTCCTCGAAGGGCCGTAAATCATAATTGTACCGCCTATCGCAGGCCAAAGTACCAATTACCGAGGTGCCACCTATCACGGGTCAGCACGATTTACTAAAATGCGTAAATCATAAACGTACCACCTATCACGGGTCAGTACAGTTTACCGAGGTGTCACCTATCACGGGTCAACACGATTTACTAAAAGAAAAAGCGTGAATCGTAAACGTACCGCCTATCACAGACCAGTACTGTTTACCGAGGTGCCACCTATCACGGGTCAACACGATTTACTAAAAGAAAAAGCGGAAATCGTAAATGTACCACCTATCACGGGTCAGTACAGTTACCATGGTGTCACCTATCACGGGTCAACACGATTTACTAAAAGAAAAAGCGGAAATCGTAAATGTACCACCTATCACGGGTCAGTACAGTTACCATGGTGTCACCTATCACGGGTCAACACGATTTACTAAAAGAAAAAGCGGAAATCGTAAATGTACCACCTATCACGGGTCAGTACAGTTACCATGGTGTCACCTATCACGGGTCAACACGATTTACTAAAATATAAATCGCAAACGTACAACCTATCACGGGTCCGTACAATTTACCAAGGTGCCACCTATCACGGGTCAGCACGATTTACTAAAATGCGTAAATCATAAACGTACCACCTATCACGGGTCAGTACAGTTACCATGGTGTCACCTATCACGGGTCAACACAATTTACCAAATGAAATGCATGAGCATACACAGACTCCATTCACAACAATCGTTAAGCAAATGCAGATATTAAAAGATTCCCCATTTTTAATACCCATTTAACTTAAACGACTTTCAAACAACATTAATTAAATAAGTCATTAAGAGATTCCCCGTTCTTAATACCGATTTAACTTAATGATTTTCAAAACAAAACGTTAAGCAAACAGTCATATTAAGAGATTCCCCATTCTTAATACTCATTTACCGAAACGACTTTCAAACAACATTAATTAAATAAGTCATTAAGAGATTCCCCGTTCTTAATACCGATTTAACTTAATGATTTTCAAAACAAAACGTTAAGCAAACAGTCATATTAAGAGATTCCCCATTCTTAATACTCATTTACCGAAACGACTTTCAAACAACATTAATTAAATAAGTCATTAAGAGATTCCCCGTTCTTAATACCGATTTAACTTAATGATTTTCAAAACAAAACGTTAAGCAAACAGTCATATTAAGAGATTCCCCATTCTTAAAATCGATACATTAAATCCTAACAATTTCCTTCCCACACAACCACAGATAAGTCTCTAATGCAAACTAGAAGATTGGAAGGAGCCTTTACCTTAACGTTAGCTTCAACGTGGTTTTCCGGTACCGCGAGTAAAGCCGGTAAAATCTTTGCTCGCAACGTCGCCTCCAAATTGGTCCCCTAGCACCGTGGCGTGGTAGTGAGCAACTTTCCCTTCTAACTCTTCGCGAAATGAAGCTTGGATCTAGAAGAAACGGAGGGGTTTGTGTTTGAATCTCAAATACCGTTTTTCTTCGTTTTCGGATCAAAGAGGAAGAGTGGAGTTGCGAAACCTTTGTTCTAACACTCACCCAACCTTGGGTTACTAGTTTTGAAGAAAAGAAAGCAACGAAAATGAAAATGGGAGAAGGAGGGAAATCGGTTCGCGGTTCAGAGGAAGAAGATGGAATTTTTCGATTTTCTTTCCTTTCTTTTTCTTTCCTTTCTTTTTCCTTTCTTCCTTTTTCCTTCTTTCCCTTTTATACTATTTTCTTTACCTTTTCCTTCCTTCTAGTTTTCCTTTCTTTTTCCCTCCAAGCAAACGTATATATATAATAAATATAACTTAACAAATATCTCAAAATATCTAGATATTTGTTAAATTATCGTTTCACCCGTAACGCATTAAGTTCTCCGTAAATGATTCACCGCACTTAATTTAATTTATTTATCGACGAGAAATTCTAATCGGCATCAAAATATCTTTTTGATTATAAAAACTCCAAAATATTATTAACTTTGGCTAAAAAGTCTCCGAGCCAAAATCCAAAATACACCAAAAATACATAAAGGGTACTTTAAAATTATGGGTCTTACAAATTACATCCTCGAAATCTGTAGTGAATAATAAGTGAACTATTATCTAGCTAACCACCATCAAGATTCAAACTTAGTATCCAAGGATATAATAAACATATATAAGATATTCATTAGTCATTTAAACACAATGTGTCAAAAATCACTTAACTTAGCATGATAGGCTAACATGGCACAATAAATCAATTAAACACATATCACGTTTATCACTCAATTATGAAAGAAAACACCATTGAGTTACTCACTATAATTTATATATAAAACATAACATATAGAATTAGTTATTAATAATTTAGTTCATTTAGTTAGGTTAAATGAAACACATTTCATGTACATTGTCAATTTCAACTATTTCTTTCAAATAAAATATTACTAGTTTTACTCCTTAAAATAAAGTTTAGATCTTATCACCAAACGTGCAACAAATTTAACATAAGTATAACAAAGAGATCAATTTTAAAATATTAAATACCTCTAACAACTTAATAACATTATAATAGATATACAATCAATCACTCTATAAAAACATACTTTATATATAATCAAGTAGAGAGAGAAAAAAAAGTCAATGATAGAGATGCTATTTTACAATAATATACATTTAATAATTAAAATTCATTCAATTGACATAAGCGATGAACATATTTTTCAACTGTTTAAAGAATAAAATTAAAAGGTACTTCTAAAAAAATAATGAGTTATTGTTGTCTCTTTTATCGATGATGAGTCATTGGAGTAGCTAGTCCCCCCTACTCATGGAGTCAATTAGTTAAAGCAACTATAACTGTAGTAATTCAAATTCAAACAAGGGTAGTTAAAAGTATCTTTAACGCAGTTCAGGAGTGCGAAGATGATGCCACAGCTCCTACTCCTTACTTCAAGTTAAAACTCACTTAATTACAAGTTCACAATAATTTATTTGTAATTTACAATTAGTTACAACAACAAAAGAAATGACACTTACATTAATATCAATCTACAATCGTAATAAACAAATATAGAATTATTGCACTTTTAAACACTTCCAACTACTTTAAACGCTATACACAAATTCCCAACACTTAGAAGATATGCTAGATAACAGATTCATATTCATATAATCATATACACATTCAAATAACTAGACCAATTATTTGGCATAATGATTCTATGTTTATTTAAGAAATCAAACACTAATTCTAAACTCATAACATATACTTACATGAATCCAACAATTCTTAATTTATGATAATTTTTTTTTTTTTTTTGGAGTTAATATTCGTCAGCTAAAAGTTAAAACAAGATAAAACAAACATTTTTTAACTATTAGATAAGATAAATAATTATTTACTTGAAGATACAATACGTTGCCAAACTAAATTCAATCAGATAGTGCATAAACCACTTTCAACATTACACAACATTATAAAAATTGAATTTTAGACATAAATTATTATAAAAAAAGTGTCACAAATCATTTAACATCATAAATAAAAAAACTAATAAAAATTCAAAACTCTTCCTTAAATTACTTTTCAGTAATTCACATGTCTAAATAAGAATAAATAAAATAAATCATATTTATAAATAAGGACTCTAAAAATCATTATTTTTTAATCTATATTTGAAAAGAAAATTTAGGTCATACATATAAATAGAGGAAAATTTTCCAACACATAAAAACTTCAAAAATAGTTTCAATTTATTTACTTATTTTCTCAAAACTATTACTATAACAAATCTTCTAGATTTTCTTAAAAACAACACATGGTGAACTTGGAGTAGATCCTTGGCTACTCTAAATTTTAAGTATCATAATTTATTTATTTTTATGAATCAAGACTTAAAATATTTCTTTTTTAAGACTTAAAATATTTCTTTTTTATTTACAATAAATCAACAACAATTAAGACTTAAAATATTTCTTTTTTTATTCTTTTATAAAATAAATCAACTTTAACTCATTCACAATTTGTTTTCTAAAAAGTCTAACTTTAAAATTCCATCAATCTTAAACATTCAAGAGTTAATACTGTTAATAATTTGAATTTCATACTATTTCAAAATCATGACTAAAGTTCTAAATTGATTTCAAAAGCAATATCAAAACATTAATCGTTTAGATACAACCATCAACGTACACTTTCAAGTTTTTAAAATTAAAATTCACGCTTTAAAATCGATTTTTTTTTAAGTTAGCACCTCTAATTTGTTTAACCGCCAAGGATTTTAAATTAAAATCCGTACTTTAAAATCCACTACCATCAACATTTTCAAGTGGTTTTCATTTTCGATAAAATCAAGTTATGTGCCAATATAAAAATGGAATGTAAAAATTTTATAAATATTTTTCAAGACAAGATTTTTAATTGATAATAACATCTACAACATTATCTTAAAACCAATAATGACAACAATCACAATTTTTTTTACATAGGCCAACATTAAATCAAAAATTAGAATTTTCTAGTTAAAATTAAAACTTTAAACATAAGAGATATATTTTCTATCTAAATCAAGATTTAGCAAGAAACATCATTTTTTTCTAAATTGGGTTTGAATAATAATAATAATAAATAATTTCTATCAAGTAATAGTCAACACATGAAGCCTTAAAGTTATATACTATAAGGAAATCAACGTTTCAGTCGATTAGTTATTAGATCAATCATTTTAAACAATTCGCATCATGACTAAATATTTGAAACTTATTAAAATCAAAGCCGAACTTTAAAACACAATGTCAAAAATAAACTCACACTTTAAACTTTGAATATACTAAATAAGTTCAAAGGGAATTTAAAATCACTAATAAAATATATTAATTAATCACGTTTACTAGTGAACAACTTACTAAAATTTCCCCCATAAAAACAAGTAGGTAAAATCTATCAATTCAATAATTAAGATAACCTCAATGAAATTAATAAACTGAAACATATAACTATTCAATCACAAACAATTATATTGTAACTATTCACTATAACAAGAAAGCATAAAATCATAGTTAAAAACTCAAGCCACAAGTCCAGTTAGTAGAGAATTAACTTAATCATATCAACAGTTCAAAATAATTCAAATTTTAACAAATAATTTCTTAGTATATTTAATCACAATCAGAGTAAGAAAATAGTAAATAGTTAATTAGTTACTTCAAAAATATGTACAATTATACAAAAATTTATAGGACATAACACAATAATATAACGGAAAAATTAAAAAATGATAGTTAAAATAATTAATATGCAAGACAACACAACTAACACGACAAACATTTCCTAACATTGAACCGATACTCGACCCACTCGGCCTGATTGGACAGACCTGCTCTGATACCTCTAAAGTGACACCATAAACCCAAATTAAAATAAAAAGTAAAATGCACTAATTTTGAAAGAGATTCACAGCAGTCCAAAAATAGAGCATAAAAAAAATTCCTTTTAAAATATAAGGCTCAGGACGTCACACTCACACTTACACAAGGCAGTGGCATAAAAAATTTTAATTAAAAATCCTTAAAATATTGAATATAGTTGAGGTTTATTAAACAAATATTTCTGACACAAAAACATGCTCAAAACCTAGAAACAATTAATTTTTATCTCTAAATAAAAGATTGAATTTAACACAAATGATCGATAGAGTTTACAAAACAAAAATTAGTTCATAACTCAACAAAATACAACTAATTACTCCCACCCAATATCACATATCAAAGCATGGATCACCAACCGATAACCTAAAATAATTGCGCTCTCGCAAGCGCCAAACACAAGCAACGAAGGGTGATCTTCGAAAACATATAATATTATAAAATAATTTAGAAGATCATTTAAAACATTAATTAAACACGGTATCATATCAAATCACAATTAACAATAATAATCAAGGTAAAACATTGATACAATCCACAATGTCAACTACGTCAACACACAAATCAAGTAATGTTATGCATGCTCTTATACTCTAGACTCATCATCTTTCTTTGGTACCATTCTAACTCTGAAGTATTTGGTTAGGAGGCTTGATACTATGTAACCACGCAAATGGATGGACAATTCAAATTGGCCATGTCCTCATAGATCCCCTCAACTCAACCTGAGACACATATACGCCACAGTCGAGGTAAAACTGTGTTGCATGGTAGCTTTCTAAATTTAAAGTTCTACCTTGAAGTCACCTAGAATTTCCCACCCGAACACTTTTAAGGTCTAACAATCTTGCCTTAAGGCTCAACAGCAGATCGCCACAATCAGGCTTATTCAGTTGTACTTCCCTATAATCACTAGGCTTGTCAGGCCATACATATATGATGACAAGATAATCCCCACTTCAATTAAACACAATATGCATTTCATGATATTCATCAAGGTGGTAATATCATAAGTCAACAAGTACAGATCATCAATGCATATTTCCATAGTCATATATGACATTCAAAATTGATCGTAATAATACACAAATCCAACAATATAGGATTTTCACTCACAAATAATAATACTAGATCATTTACACATACCAGGTTAATTGTAATGCAAATAACTACAGTTCATCATATTTTATATCATATAACAATATAAAGGGTGAATATAAACAAAACATAGAATACGTCAAAAACACAATTCTACGATAATTCAACTACCACGCGATCTTCAAAATCAAATCAAACAACACCATATAAAAGTTTCTCACTCATATTTCAACCTCACCAGATTCAAGTTTTCTCATTAGTCAATTATTAATCAGAAGGCTTCAGCCGTACGTAGCAAGCCTCAAATGAATTATGGAGAATTATGATTTTCCTGTTTATCTCACTTAACTTACACTCATGAATTAGAACTCGCTCTCACTTCATACCTTAATCTGGCGATTTTATAAGATATAAGGACCAAAATAATTTTCACCAACCATGAGATATCGACAACGCGCAATGAGCAAGTCCAAAAGCATGAATTTGCAGAGTTAATGAAATATGGCTGATAATTTACGCGGGGCATAAAAATCATTGTTACATAATTAATAAAAATATTAGGCAAAGAAACATATTCAAAATATCGTGAAACATGTTATTAGAAAAGGTTTCGCCGACGTGTTGGAGCGTCGACATGGTCCGACGTGACATTCACTGAAACACATTAATGAGTAGTGCTTCTTGAAGGTTTTGACGAGAGGAATCCATAAATGCAATCAATTTTTTAGGACAATGAATATGCTGGTTGGAATTTGACAACCCAGCCGCGACAAGGGTGAAAATCCATTTTTTGAAGTATAACGGTTGGTGATTCCAAGCATAGGTAATGGAAGAGGGTGTTTCGTGGAGTCCAAATATGGTATTGGTTTTCGTTGGTGATAGTCGTGGTGGCCAGAATCTTGATCAAAAGGCGGATGTGTGATTTTTGACAAAGAGGAATAGGGCATTTCAATTTGCGATTAAGGGGACCAATTATGTGAATTGATAATAATATAGGGATCAAAACAGCAATTAAGCCTTCAATATATAATTTGTATATAACTTTTTGTACGATATTCGCTTGTTAATGAAAAAGAATATATGTTTGGCTTTTTATTCTTATTTACATTTTTTTGGTCTAATAATAACATGGTAATATAAAATTTTATTTAAAACTTTTTATTTTGATTTTATAAAAAAAAAAATAAAACCAAATTAAATATAAAATAAATAAATAGGAGATATTTTGGAGTAAATTAAAAATGAATGATTGCTATTTAATATGATTTTTTGGAATTTGAGAAAAGTTTTTAAAAGAAAATAAAACTTGAGGATTCAACTTAATTAGTAATAATGGTAGACATTTATTTCTAAAAACTACTTAACCCTAATTCATTACCATAAATAAGAGTGTTATGAGACTCTTGGATGGGGAGAAGAGATTAGGAAATAAAAATCGATTTTAGGTGCTTGAATCATTCAACAGAAAACCACTACTGGTTCTCTGTTGTGGCATTCTTATGCAACCTTCTCCATATTCACCAATTTCATAAATAAATAAAGGAAGAAAAAATTAGAGAAGTGTTTGAATCTGCCCTTCAGCAAACACCCTTAGTTCTCCGTTGGGCTATTCTTTCACGATATTTTCTATATCCACCCACTTCAACTCGCACTAAAAAATAAGAGAAGGAATAAACACATGCCTTAAGTAGACAACTATAGTTCATGAATTTGGTACGGTGTTTTGTTTTTTGTATTATACTTTGATACTTTCTATGTATTATGATTTGCCATCTAACTGTCGATTTTAATTTTTATACACTTCATGCACCTCATAATTTGATGCAGCCCATAACAAATCAAATTTGTTTTCTTTGATTTATTATCCTATTATTTGGTAATATTTTTTCTTTCTCACTTGTCACTATTAACCAATTTTTTTAATAATAAATAAAATTGAGTAATAATGAAATTAATCAATCCACAAATATTTTATACCAAGAACTACATGTGTTTAGATTTCTCTATTGCGCCTGGGGATACGTAGGAGCAATGTCTTTCCCTTATTAAACTAAATTAATAAAAAAAAATATTTTTCTTTCCTTTATTAATGTAAATAATTTATTTTCTTTTTTTATTATTCTTTTTGTGATAAAATAAATAAATAGTTTGTATACAATTAATTATAGGGTAACCATTTTAATGAACCATGTAGGGTGATAATACTTTCTCCTTGTCAAACCAAATTAATAATAAATAAAAAAAAAATTTCTTCTTTCATTAATGTAAATAATTTAATTTTTTTATTATTCTTTTTGGGGTAAACAAAAAAATAAATAAATAGTTTGTATATAACTAATTATAGGGTAATTGTTTTAACGGACGTTTTAGGGTGATAATACTTCCCTACTCGTAATCGACTCTCGAATCCAAATTTTTGGTTCAAAATCATAATTTTAGGTTTTATTCAATTTTTCCTTTAATAAAATAAAATTGGTGGCGACTCCATTATCGCGGACAAGTCAGACGCCACACTATGCAAAAAATATATTTTAGACGTATATGCAACAAAAACATGCACATGTATATCACCTTGAGTGTCATTTTCCTTTCTTTTCAAACATTTGAGATGCTCTTTGTAGAGGGAAACAAACAAGGGGCAACTCTTGACTAGACTAGTACATCCTGATGTACTATTAAATAACCTCTTTATTGTCTTCTTTAAAGATTGGAGCATAGGTGTCTCCAACCAGAAAATGGTGTGTCTTGAGTATCACTAGAATGTCTTGAGCTTCATTCTTATGATATTTTGGATATTGAACATTGGTGTAGACGAGGATAACAAGGGTTCATCCTTAACTTCTCCTCTTAATTCCTCTAGTGCATTAATGAGAGGATCCTTATTAGCACAACTGTGATAAGATTTGAGCAGGAAATTGTCTATATCTTGTCAGAATATCTCTCCACTTTTACATTTAAACTGAATATATTAAGGGAGAGTCTTGTTGTGATATTCTATGTTAAACTTTTACTCCATTAAAATTGAAAATCGTTCACAAAATAGATGTTTGTCATCATCAAAAAGTGGGAGATTATTATAACCAAGTTGGTTTGAAAAACAACGACCCTTACTTGTTTTTATGACAAAATTATTTTCTAGGAACAATTTAAAACACTAATGTTCTATTTAGTGGAAAACAATTATCACAATACAACCGTCTCTACACTCTTGCTCTTAATCTTTTGTTTTATCTAAGTGCTGGAAAATATTTTATGAGAGTACATGATAATTCTTCATCATATGCATATTTTTCATTGTTTTTAGTCTTATTTATTTTTAATCATTTGTGAATTTAAGGAGTTATATATTTTTTCGATTTTAGTTCTTTCATTTAATAAAATATTTATGTTCTTCTTAATTCTTTGATTAAGTAGAGATTGTTTTTAGTTTTGCATTGTTTCCTTGTTTTAGTGCACTGTTTAATTTTGGTGAAAAATCAACATGACGTCACTAGAGTATTTCAGTCATATCTGGAGTTGTAGATGTTTAATTAGGGCGAAAATAAGTACAAATGAAAGCTAAGATCTATAGCTACAACTTTGATGCAGACATTGGAACCAAATTAAGACTCAAAAAAGAATAAAAATGCAGTAAACATAGGACAAAAGATGTTGTGCGTTGGAGCACAAATATCTATGCATGGGGCACATTTATGCAGTACTTTGTCAATCAGTTTATATCCATATTGATAAATTAAGGTTTCTGGTTGTTGTCATGATTGCAAAAAATCAACATGATTCATGAAGTTTTGTATCGTATCTTTTGAGATGGACTTTCCAGAGAAATGTTCCAAAACAAATCCTTGTAAATGATTCTGTGTATCTTAGTAAACTGGTTGGGAAGAAAAGGATACAATGTTAGAGCATGTCTTAAGATCTTTAGGCAAGTAGCAAATTCATGATGTTCATCAGAGGATGCACAAATGTTGGAGTGTTGACTTACATCAGAGTGTTGACTTTTTTTAGAGCATACAACATAAGTCAGACAAACAGAGAATGACTACATTCGCCAGAGGCAACTAAAACTGAACATATCATGACTACAAAGCGTCGCTCGCATTACTAGAGGCACATGATAATAGTAATAATAATAATAATGATAATGATAATAGTAATAAAACCTAGGCTAAATATATATATATATAAAAGCACATAGCCTTGCTTACGGAAAGGAAGCGCAGAAAAGAAAAGAAAAATAAAAAAATAAGGATTAGCCGCTGCTCTTTGTCTCGAGCCGTGTTCTTAATACCAAAACCACGATCAGTTATGATCTTCTTAATTCCATCAATTAGATTTTGATAATAACATAAACTTTGATACTAGAATAGAATAAGTCATACAGTTGAAACTAGTACACAAAGAATGATAATTTGTGACTTACCTCTGAACTTTATTATCATGATAAGGATCCGAGTTATCTATTTTTTTGTCCCTAACATGCCTTGTGGAAAAATGAGAATTATTTTAGGTGTTTGATATTTTTATCATTAATATACAAGTGATCTATAATCAACTTACTATCTGGTGGATTCTAGGATAGTGAAGTTGTTGGTTTGTTGCTAAAACACGAACAGGGAACTCTATCATAGGCATTGAATTGAAAAATTGCTTAACAACATTCTCTTGATGAAGTAAATGTAGAGTAATATGTCCTATCAAAAGAGTAAGAAGTTGTAAAAGTTTATATTAAGATAATTATGTCAGATGTGTAGGAAATATTTTAGTGACTCATGGATATTTAAGCTAAAAATTTAGAACAATATCAATGATTTTGTTGGAGATAATTACAAACTTAAGGGACCTTGTTTGTTTACTATTAACCAAGACAAATACATAAAAGGACTATGTTATATAAGAGTTGTTGTCTTACAAATTTCTAGAATATAAGTTAGCGGATAAGCTATTAGCTCTATTGAGAGGCAGTTGGTTTCCAAGGGAATTTGTTGAAAGGTAACACATTGAAGTAACTATAATGAAATTCTTAATTAATGGGCCTTGGGTTAGGAATGTCAAAGAAATAATGCGAAGCTTTATGTTCTATCTTGTTTTACTTCAAATTTTCTACACTGTCGCTGGTGTTGCTGTCTATCATAAAGTGGGTCTTCATTCCATTAGAGAAACGAATTTCTTTGATTCTTAGCCAAATGTTTTTCAACATATTACTTGCCTATTTTTAACACCATATACGTCATAATTATTTAGATATGTGAATCTGTTTATTTTAATTAAAAATAGAAATTATTTCAGGTTTGTATACTAATACGTTTGTTTCGATGATATTAAATATATTTTTAGATTATATTACAAATAGCAGATAATTTATTTATGTATTATTAATAAATAAATTATTTATCTACTGGAGCAAGTAATTAATTTGTATTTGGTTGTTGCATTTATTTATTTTCTTTTGTGGACTGTTAGAGACGGTGGTTGGCGAAGACACAACATATTAAATCAGTAGACCGACTTCGTTGGGAAAAATCTTCAACCATATAGGGAGGGTTTGACAAGCCAAGTGATTCGAGGAAGTACAACTGAATGAGTTTGATCGTGGAGGGCTACAGTCGAACTGTAAGGTAAGATTGATAGACCATGGGGGTACCTCTGGTGGGGAATTCCTAAGTGGACTAGTGGGTTATTCCTTAAGCCGGGAGCTACCGTGCAACACAAGAGTACCAGGATCGTCGTGTATATGTGTCTCGGGTTGAGTTGAGAGGATCTATGACGACTTGGTCATTCATGAATTGTCAATCCACTCCTGTAGTGGTATAGTATTAGGTCTCCTAACCAAGTACTTCATAGTAGAATGGTACAAAATAATGAAGAAGTACTTTAGGACATACATAACATTTTATCCTTGTAACTGCTTTATTGTGATTGAATTAGATTAACCTCTGATATTATGTTCTTGAATGCTTCCCTTTGTTTGTGTTTTTTTGACTACTTGCGTGTTCTCCTTGTTTATATTATACTGTTACATAATTTCGAAACTCACCATTCGTTGTTTGTGTTTGGCGTTTGCGATGGACGCAGACGAGTTGCAACAAGTTGCAGGTGATGACTAGTATCATCAGAGTGATGTAAGCCATCTTGTCTTGAAGACTCTTATTATATGTGTTGTGCTAATGTCATATTTGAATGTCTATTATTTTGGGAATTCCCGCTTTCATAGTAACATCGGGTTGTGACTACATTTGCATTTATTATTAAACATATGTATAAAAAGACTTTGTTGTCTAATGTTATGATTTTGAGTTGCTAAGTTTGATGAAAATTTTGGATTAATGTGACATGTTCATGATTACGTCATACTATTTACTTTGAAAAAAAAATTTGAAAGTTTATATATTTTCTTGAAGAATTTCATTATTTTAAAAATAATAAAATAAAATTTAATATTAATTTGAGGTTTATGGTGTCACAATAAGGGTCATATTTCTTTAAAACAACTTGATTCTAACAATCTCTCCCTTTTTGATAATGACAAAATTCCATTTTTGTGAACAATTTTGAAAATTAAGTATAAAAGAATATTATAAAGTGTTACCACAAAACTCCCCATATATAAAAGTATACATGGTTAATTCATAAGATGCAAGATATTCTAACAGAGTAGTTTAATTTGCATTAGTAATTGAATTTCATAGTAAGACAAAATTCATTGCTTAAAATTTCTCAAAAATATATTCTCCCTCTTTTGTCATCAGACAAAAAGAGAGGAAAAGAAAATACAGAGAGAGAAAAGATACAAAAAATACAAAGAAAAACAGGAAACTAAGGGTTGGGAGTGGTGGGCCTAGCCTGAATCAAATAACGGTATTTTGAATATCCTCTTGATTTTTGTTAGTTTTTTCCATAAAAGTCTAAGACTTAGCTTTCAGGCGATAAAAATATTCCTTTTTAACAAACTGAACGGGAATCAATACAGGCCCAAACTAAGGTGCAAAGGGGCTTCCAGAAGTAGAGTCTATAGATCCTAAAGCATCCGCAAGAGGAGCATCGAGAGTGTATATCTCAATCTACAGGATGAACACAAGAAGCTGCAATGGTGTGAACAGGACAACCACTAGAGGTTCTAGAAGAAAATTACTAGAAGGAGATGGGGTATCCCTAGATGAGCGTGATGAAGTGGTTGTTAACAGATTTATGGACTGATTTATCTTGGATTTCTAAAGCTGGAAGATCCATAAGTAGATGATATCGACTGTTTGTCTAAAAGCAGTAATGTTCATGTAAGTCAATTGCAGTCAATGATCCCTAGTGTCATGAATTCAATTTGGGGGCACTACGCCAAAAATGACATTTAACAGCGCCCCTTTTACAGCGCTTGCTAAACACAAGCGTTGTTGTAAATATATTTTAAAAATAACGGAGCCTTTTACACCGCTTTTTTGACAAGCGCTGTAAAAATAGCGCTGTTGTAGGGTCATATAACGTTTGCACATAATGTTATAAGGCTTTTACAGCGCTTTTCAAAAAAGCGCTGTAACATGAAGCGCTTTCGCGTATTATTTTACAACGCTTTTTACACAAGCGCTGTAAAATACATGCGCTTTAAAATAATTGAACCGCCTATTACAGCGCTTTTTTGAAAAGCGCTGTAAAATGCATGCGCTTTCATTGAATTTAACTACATATTACAGCGCTTTTAGTACAAGCGCTGTAAAGTACATCTTTCAAATAATTATATACGTTGGGAACTCTCATATCCTCTACATCTTTCATCACCTCTACTGTGGGAACCCTCATATCCTCTACGTACTGTGCAGCCATCTACGTTGTCTCAGGTATTTTTAATTTTTTTTATCAAATTAAAAATTCATACCACATGATCTATTCTGTTTTGAAATTGTTACATATATATATATATATATATATATATATATATATATTAAATGTCTTCTACTAGTCAAAAACTCATACCACATGATCTGTTCTGTTTTGATATATATATATTAAATATCTTCTACTAGTCAAAAGCTTATTATTTTTGTAACTGCATTTATATAGGTCGTATAATATGGATAGGAAATGGATGT
>NC_021165.2:38983305-38995235 GCF_000331145.2 Cicer arietinum
TTTTTTTAAAAAGCGTTGTCTTTTATCTTTGTGCCCAAAATTATTTTTGATCCAAAATCACTTCACAATCAGTGCACACAACAACAAAACATATTCAAATACCATAAGCAGTTCACACAATCAGTAGAACATAAATCAGAACTCTGTAACTTTTTTAACATATATGTAACTCTGTAATTTACAACCTAAGTAACTACATTCAGATACATATATACAACCTAATTTACAACCTAATTACCTACATTCAGATACGTATATATATATAACCTAATTTACAACCTAAACTACATTCAGATCCATATGCATGTTCATATATTGTGTCCTATGATCATTTACATATAATAACTAACAGAATATACATTATATGCACTAGCTACCATATAATATTCAGATCCCTTGCCCAGCAGCAAGCTATTTCCCAGAAAATCAAATAATTTTCATGTCAAGCACGTACTGACACCATTCTTCCTTTAATTCCATCAGATCTTCCTCAGAATATGATGGACTGGAATTGGCAAAGTACTGCAATATAAAAATTGAACATATTATATTAAGTTAGTATCAAATATATAGATAATTTATATATGAAAATCATATAATGCAAATACCGTACCGTTTCTGGGATAATAGTTTTATTCTTCTCAACAATCTCCTTCATGAATCTCAATATGTAGTACCCACAGTCGATGTTATTTGTTTGACGAGGGCACTTTATTGAGATCCATGTAATGTTATTCGACTTCTGCTTCGACACTTTAGCACCTCTTTGAGCTCGATAAACTTTTAAGGCACTATCGAATGAATAAATGTGATTATTAGAGCATGAATATTTATATATATATATATATATATATATATATATATATATTCATGCTCTAATAATCACATTTATTCATTCGATAGTGCCTTAAAAGTTTATCGAGCTCAAAGAGGTGCTAAAGTGTCGAAGCAGAAGTCTAATAACATTACATGGATCTCAATAAAGTGCCCTCGTCAAACAAATAACATCGACTGTGGGTAGTACGTATTGAGATTCATGAAAGAGATTGTTGAGAAGAATAAAACTATTATCCCAAAAACGGTACGGTATTTTCATTATATGATTTTCATATATAAATTATCTATATATTTGATACTAACTTAATATAATATGTTCAATTTTTATATATTGCAGTACTTTGACAATTCCAGTCCATCATATTCTGAGGAAGATCTAATGGAATTAAAGGAAGACTGGTGTCAGTATGTGCTTGACATGCAAATTATTTGATTTTCTGGGAAATAGCTTGCTGCTGGGCAAGGGATCTGAATATTATATGGTAGCTAGTGCATATTATGTATATTCTGTTAGTTATTATATGTATATGATCATAGGACACAATATATGAACATGCATATGGATCTGAATGTAGTTAATTAGGTTGTAAATTAGGTTATATATATGTATCTGAATGTAGTTAATTAGGTTGTAAATTACAGAGTTACAGAGTTACATATATGTTAATTAAGTTACAGAGTTCTGTTTTCTGTTCTACTGATTGTGTGAACTGCTTATGGTATTTGAATATGTTTTGTTGTTGTGTGCACTGATTGTGAACTGATTTTGGATCAAAATAATTTTGGATAAAAAGATAAAAGACAGCGCTTTCTAAAAAAAATGCCATAAAAAGCTAAAAAGCGTTTTTCATTTCAAATATTTAATTTACAGCGTTTAAAAAAAAACACATTTTACAGCGCTTTTTTTTAAAAAGCGCTGTAAAATGTTGTTTTAAAGCGCTATAATAGTGTACATTTTACAGCGCTTTCTTAAAAAAGCGCTGTAAAATGCAGACCCATAATTCATAAAATGGGTGTACGTTTTACATCGCTTTCTCGAAAAAGCGTTGTAAAATGCAGACCCATAATTTCATATAATGGGTGTGCATTTTACAGCGCTTTTGTTAAAAAGCGCTCTAAAAAGCAGACTCATAACTCATATATAATGGGTGTGCATTTTACAGCGCTTTTTTGAAAAAGCGCTGTAAAATGTGCATAACGAGCGCGCGTTATATTTACATGTTTTATAGTGCTTTTTTAAAAGCGCTGTTGTATCTTTTACAGTGCTCGATTCCACAGCGCTTTTTTTTTGAAAAAGCGCTGAAAATGGATTAAAAAAAGCGCTGTAAAATGCAGTTTTTCGCGTAGTGGGGTCTATGAAGTCATAAGGGAATGAGGAAAGGTTTGGGGGTCTATAGGGAATGATGGCCAGAGGGATGGGGGAGGTAGCAGATTCAGAAGGGAAGGGTGGAAAGGGAATTACAGAGGAGTAATTTGAGGATGTATTAGAGACTAGGTCAACAAGAGCTAGCGCAACTAGCACAACTTCTTCGAGAGAGAGAGTGATGGATAAAATGTGTTGATTTGGGGTCAGGTACTAGGGTGGAAGAGGGAGAAGGTGGAAGTAAAGTATTGGAGGGGGTAGGTGTTTAAGTTAAAGTGTTAGGCTTGTGTAGTAAATGATGAGTTTTGTATCAGAGGGATGCAAAGTGTTCAGTCAAGGTAGCCTCAAACATTTCATCTGAGGAATCAAATTCAAAGATAGGAAGGTTGATGGGTGCAAGGACAGAGCGAAGGTGAACAATGTTGTTTGGTTGGGGAGTGGGAAAGAAAAAGGTTGGTTCAAGTTCAAGGTGGGGATAGGAATATGTTGCTCATGGTTTGAGTGTACCTTATGTTTCTTCATCTGAAGAGGGGTTGTCGTGTCTTCATCAATTTCATTTGTCACTTCCAAATCCTCTTCAATCCTTAGAGTCTGAATGACTTTTTTTTTTCTTCCTCTCAAAAACCTATGCAGCCTGAGGTAGAGGAGACAAGTTTGGGCTATAGCTTGGCCACACTAACACATTCTCAAATATTCCAAAACAACTTCCTTGTTGTCTTTTGCAAATATTGGGCAACAAAGTCATCAATCTCATAGACAACAACCAAATAGCCACTTGTTTGACCTGTTGTTCTTCTAGCATCACCACTAGGTTGAATATAGTGTCTCAGAGACACCAGACTCATCTTGATGAGGTTGGAGATGTTGAATGTGGGAACAGATGATGACTGTAACATCCCAAAATCAAAGACTAAAAATAATTAAAATTTGAAATAGTCTAATATATAAAATCAAATTATTATTATTATTATTATTATTATTATTATTATTATTATTATTATTATTATTATTATTATTATTATTATTATTATTATTATTATTATTCTTCTTGTTGTTGTTGTTTTGTTGTTGTTGTTGTTTGTTTGACTCTGCATGCATGATTGAATTGGATATATACTAATATACATAATAGGTGAGGTATCCTTGATACACCCCAAATCCGAATTAATATGTCCTTTGTACACCCCTATTAGTTGATTTAGTTGTAAAACAACCACTCTATGTACACGTGATATATCCAAAGCTTCGTTGTAAAATAGCCAATCTTATATGAACTGAATATATATACTTGTTTTTATCTGTAACAACCAAGAGCTTAATAAAGCAAATATAGGAGACATAGTAAAATTATCATATAATTTGGCTCTCAATTAGTGCCTTCATTTGCTTAGAAATATGTTATTCAAAGTTACTTATGTATACAAGAAAGAGATCATTATGCATACAACATGACAAATATATGTGATTTAATGTTATTGGTTTGATTTGTCTGGATGATATTTTAGACATTAATAGTAAGAATTTTAATCGCAAATAGGTTAGGTCTACCTATGTATAGATTTTGTTAATATTTTGCTTTTGGTTTCTTTTCTGTTATATTATGCATTGTGCTTTTTTTTCTTCATTGTGGTTTATTCATTTAGGTTTTCATGGTAATGTTTTTAAGAAAACAGTTGTTTATTGTCCCATTTTTCTCTTGGGTTTTGCTATAGTCTTCAAGATTTTTGTTTTCTTCTTATATATTAATTAAAAATTTTAGGGTGCTTCAAATTATAGGTGGTGGTTGTGAGATGTCAACCTAGTTGGCACTTCATCTCTTTCATGTGGTACTTTTGTATACTTTTTTTATTTTGCTTTGAAAAAATTAATTCATCCACATTTAATTTTATTATTTTAAAAGTACTCTTAAATTAAATTTTTAATATTATAGGAGACTACCATAATAATTTTATAGTGTGTTTCATTTATGAAATCAAAAAATTAAATACACTTAATTATCCACTTTAGTAAATGTGAAATTAAATATTTTTACTTTAAATGAGACTAAAGAGTACTCTCACTATTAAAATATAAATATAAAATGTATTAAAAAATTGTTGTATCTGATCTAAAATTTTGCCATATTCATTACTTGTTAAGAAAAATAAGTAATTAATGAATATTCTTTTATTCTCATAATTTGTGTCATTTTTCTGCTTATTTCACTTATTAAAAAATGACTATAAGTAAAAATGATGGAATAGTAATTTTTATCAAATTTGACACACACAAAAAATAATCAAATCGTTGTGTTTTCCACTATATAAAAATATTAAACTAATATATTGAGAATAACATGCAGAATGTTAGTTATATAGATGGTACAATTTAAAAAATTAAGAACCAATCTTATAATAACAAATGAAAATTATATCTTGAAATTTTTCCTTTTTATTTAAGTGACTTTAATTTATTTTGGGAGGGAGTGAGTCATTAGAATTACAATTCTTGTTATAAAAAATATCAATAATTAGAATTTTGAAACATTGAAGAGCTTTCTAGTTTCTACATTCCAAAGTCATTCATTCTTGGGACCATTTCAAAGAAAACATACCAACTTGTTTTTCTGAAGAATTTATAATCTAAAGCTTAGTCAGAATCTCCCCTATTCCACAACTCATCATGATTATAACATAACCTTACAACTTTGTAACACTAAAAAGTACTAATAGAAGTGCACAACATTAATATGCATAAAGACAAAGTCTTAGTACAGTTACTTAATTAGACACAATAAACAAACATATTTCTCTAGTAGGGAGAGACACCTACATTAGCTTGTGTGAAAAACCCATCTTTTATAAGCACGTCCTCTGATTCCTATACACAATGAAGAATTTAGGTATTACAAACCCTAGAAATAAGAGTAGCTTTTTCAATTAATGTGCTGTCAAAAGAAAAAGAGGTGACAGTCTAGCTAGGGTTTTCAAAGTACCTGACGAACATTAGCTTTCTTCACGGGTTGATGATCAGGCATAAGTCCGAAATGAATGTGTGGAAAGTGGGCCCACTGAACCAAAATAAAATGGACCCCTCGTATGAGAATTTTTTTTAACTTTAATAACATACCAATGCAATAAAAAAGTGTACGAATACTTGATTAAACAAAGAAAATTCTTATAATTAGTATAAATTGAAAATAATCTAAAATGGGAAAAGTCCCTAAGAAAGTAAGATTTAGAATCTTATTGATCTCACATTCTTTGCAGCTGCACTAAAAGCCTCTCTGTGGCTTATATCAGGATTCCCAGCTTTGATACGTTGTATTTCATCCCTGAAAATTAAATGATATTTTGTCAATGTCATCCAAATAAAAACAAAATCAATATTTATAAATAATATTCACCACTAAAATTAAATAAATTATCCACAAAAATTTAAAAAAGGGAAAATTATATTTTTCTTTAATTTTATTGTTATTATTGATTCAATATATTTTATTGTCATCTTGACTTTTATTTATAATAAAAATCTCTAGTAATTTAAAGTTAATTTTAGTAACCATGTATTATTAGTTAAAGTCTTTTATGATAACGTCCAATCATATATCATTATTTTGCGTTTTATTTTTTAAACTAATTACATAGTCTTTTTCTTTTTAAGATTAACAATTATTGTTATGATTAAATATTAATGTGAAATTATTTTTATCCCTAGTAAGTACTAATTAAATATTTTTAAATTATAAAAGTTAATAATGTTAGTTTGAACTGGCATCAAAATATAATAAATATCCTTGCAGCTTTTTACGATTTAAGCTGTAATTAATTATTCAACTACAAATTAAATTCTTATTGGATAATTTGGACTCAATTAAATGGTTTAAACATTGATACATTGATACAATAATTAGGGTTATAACTTGTTAATTTACTAATGATAATAAGTGTTAATAAGTGCTTTTAAAACATCTATAGTAGTGATACTCTTATTTCGATATCAAAATAGGTTCTATCATTTAATTATAATTTTTTAATATTAATATTTAAAGGGCATTTAATTCTGATTGAGCATCTCAACAACATTTATTAAATAAGTTCCATCAATAACTATTTATTATTATATTTCAATAATATTTATCTATTTTAATATATATATATATATATATATATAGTTTATTAAGTGAGATTCATTTGGGGAGAGAGATCAGCTTGTATGGCTACCCGTGTTAAATAAACACTCAAATTTTTTATCTTCAAACAGTAGTGGTTCTTACAGAAAAAGTAGATAAAACATTTTCATTGGAGATACTTTTAAGGTCCTTGTAAATAAAACAAAAATCAAAATAATAAAAAACTTTTCTGAAGGAATTTTCAACTTTTATGATTTTAAAATATTAAATTCACAATTTTTACATTTTTTTTATTAAAAGGATTAGGTTTATATCTTCTAATTTTTGTTTTTTATGTTTTTTTTAATGATTTTTTAACTTAGAAAAAAAAACAATCATAAATTTGTTGTTTTTCTTTCTTTAAAGCTCCTTTTAGCATCTTACAAAGACTATAAATAAACGATACTAGTAGACGGCAAAAAAACAATACTAGTAATTTGAAATGAATGTTATTGAACATACTTGATGAAGCGGTTGTAGGCAGATGGAACTCTCTGTCTCTTCTCCGGAGCTGGACATGCAAACACACGGACATTGAACAGGCAAACAGACAGGAACATTAAATGACATAGCTGACCTTATTGCCTAATCAATACTCTTCTTTCTCTCTCTCCTCTTTCTCTCTCTATATTCTATCATTACCTCATCATTATCATTATTTTCTATAACAATCACACTCTCCATGGATTCAGCACTATATTTCCGGGGGAAGAATTCTGTCTCACTCAATGTTTGCATGTAAGGAGACATTCATAGACACTTAGAGAAAGAAAAAAGGATCTAACAAATTTAGAGTTGATCTCTTTTATTTTTCTAAAATATAAACTTTTAAACAATAATGATGAACTTAATTTTGGTAACTCTAGATTTTTTTTTCAATTTGAAAATAATTGAATTCTAATTTTAAAATTAATTATGTAGTACTTGATCATATAAGAACTTTATTACATTAATTTATATAGGAGGAAAAAAAAGCTATGCATGAGTTAAATGTGCTAAAGATTGTTCTTTCTTTGCCACTTAAAGTACACCAACATTTGTACTCCCTTTATTAAAAAAAAAATTCTTTTAAAAAAATACCTTAGTCACTGTGTTGTTTTTTTAAACAATCAAACGAACCTAAGTCAATGTTTAATATTGACAAGTGAGTTTTGATAGAGATGGACCCTTTTTTCTTCTCTCTTTTTTTGCTTTTCTTCATTAATTGATTGATTAAAACAACTATGAACTCAAAAGAAGTGTAAAATGGAAAGAAGGGTATCAGGTGGTTTCCTTTACTTTTCCTAGCTTTTCCATGGTGGTATCAGATGAATCCATGAAATGAAAAAATAAAAAAGACAAAAACTATATACATTAAAAAACTAGTGAAGAAAGTCTTCGTGTACTGTCAATAAAAAAATGTAAGAAAAATTTATCATGAAATCAAATCATGGTATGAATATATAAGTTAATTAACAAAGTTAGATAAGTAAATTCTCACGTCTGTTAGCAGGTGGAGGTTTAGGGATTTCTTCTGGCCCTCCTCTCATGGTGTTCATGACCAAATCATTTGGGTTTGGAAGCTGATTCATCATCATGTTTGTTGAAGGTGAATTTCGAATCTCCTCCTGAATAATTAATTTATTAAACCCCATTTCTCATTGTTAAACAAAAGTTTCCAATTCCATCTAAAAAAATAGTAAACCTAATAGTCAAAATAAAAAATAAAAGCAACCTCAAAAATTAACATAACATTAGTCTAATAAAAACCCTAGCTTAATACACATTTTTTTAAACCAAAAAAAAATTATCATATAGAAATCTTCAAACACAACATTATATATATATATATATATATATATATATATATATATATATATATATATATATGCTGAATTAAGACTGTAAAAATATATGGATAGATAGAATAATTTTTTGTAAATATTTCTTTATAGATATTTGTGTTTTTGTATGAATTAAAAAGTTATTATCTGTCCGGCTATTTGTGTGTCCATATATTCACACGTGCACGCGCAAAAACACATACCAGAAGATTTTGAGGATTAAAGAAAGAGTGACCAAGGTGAAGCTGATTAGCAGAAGGAAGGAGCAAACCACGCATGTTAACTGAGAGAAGGTTGGTGCAATGACCACATCTCACTGTGACCGTCTTGAACAAACTAGTGCAAGGAACACTCACCTAAAAACAAAAGAAAAAGAAGAAGCTATAGATATAGATATAGGATCTTAACTCATAGTCAAAAGGGTGAAGAGAGAGAGAGAGAGTGAGAGAGATAAGATAATACCGCGAGGACAGTGTCACAGAAGTTGCAATGGACATAACAGAGCTGGTCGGAGGGAGATAGTTGTTGTTGCTGGTCCGGTGAAAAGGAAGTGGATGATGATGATGAGGACATGTTTTTTTTTCTTTTTGATGATTCTTCACTTTCTCCTTTTCTGAATTCTTGATTTGATGATTTGATTGATGGGATTGACTGATCAGTGTGAAGTTTTGTGTGTGTGTGTGTGATAGACAGATAAAACACTTCCTATGGATCTGATCCTCTTGATTGATGAGTTACTGTTTAGGAAGGGAGATAAATGAATGAAAGAAAGGGAAATAAGAGAGAGAGAGATCAATGCCACTTATGTATAGAGGATCGAATAGACCTAGAAAGTGGATTAGTTCTATCATCCTTTTCTGATCATTTATATTATTCATTTTTATTATATCATTATTATCATTATTATTATTATTATTATTATTATTATTATCATTATTATCATTATTATTATTATTATTATTATTATTATTATCATTATTATCATTATTATTATTATTATTATTATTATTATTATTATTATTATTATTATTATTATTTATTAAAAAACATTATGTTAAGTTTTGCGCTGCACCATTTTATATATATCGTTTATCGTGAATAAATATTTAAGAATTATTAAAAAAATTACCATGATTGAAAATATCTTTAAAAATAATATTTTATGATTTTTTTATTTTTTGAATAAAATTGTAATATAATTTATATCGATATATTTCATAAGCGATATATAATTATTTTTCTTTATTTTTATTAAATTAATATCATTTAAGTTATTATCTCAATAATAAATAAATTATTAATGTCTAATTCTGAAAGACTAAGTACGTAATCGTATTAATTATGAATCATGATCCGTAATATAATTTGTGTATGTTTATTAATAAAAATTACATAAAACTAAGCTTATGTTGGGTAAAATAAGGATGGCTATTGTGATTTTGGAAAATTCTATGTAAGGTTTTGCAAAATACAACAACTACAATACTATGAAGACAAAAAAGTGTACCGATACTATTAAAATTTTATCAATAGTTGAGTTAATTTATTACTAACTCATCAACGTTAGCATTATATTAAAGGTTGACTGAATATACAGTAATTGTTGAGGAAATCATATAATTTAACTATTGATCAATTAATTTGATAATACTAAAATATGACAATTTACATATATATTATAGGAGTCCTCTTTGCAAAATCACAAAAGCGCGTCGTAATTTTGTCAATCTTATTAAAAACCAAACATGCATTTCATATTAATTATATAACTATTTTAATATTTAAATGTGCGGTACAAATATTACTAAACTAATTCTTGAATGTATTAAAGCTATCAAAACACTCTAGATAATGTCTCATGTTAGTCAAAAGAGTTATAAAATGTGTTTTATGATAATTATGTTGTTTTAAATTATGGTTGGAAATCATAATTATTGTCGTAATATTGCATATTTTACAATAATATTATAACCTCAATTTAGGTTGCATCAATTGAATTTTTTACATTTTTTTTAATATAAATATTTGCAGCGTAACTACACAATTGAATATTTAACCATAGTTAGTTAGTTATTCAAATGTGTCTTTTATTAGAATATAAATTATCAATTGAATATATACTTGGAGACTTTTTTTGCAATTTCTTTTGTAAGCCAAAAATATATTATTACAAGCACAAGGAGTACTCCAACACTGATCACAATGAGTTAAAAGAAATTCAAACACAGAAACATTCTAGGTACCCACTTTATATGAAGGGTTGCATAACATCTAGCTAGAAATTAAAGTGACAATCTCACATATTTATATTAGAAAATAAAATATTTATTTACTCCTTATATTCAGAAGTATTATTCTATGACTATGACTCCTTAATAAGAGGAATGTCTTAATGCTGAAAAAAGTTACATTGATAAAACAAAATTAAAAAAGAATTAAGAGTTTGTTCATTCAACCAGGAAAACGTTCAAATATAATATTGATAATATATTTTAATTTTAAAGTATTTACTGTTTAAATTTTATAAAAAATATTTTTTTTTAAACATTTATAAAGTTGTTATGTATATTGTGAGTAGTTTCAAGGCCAATTTGTTCTTCTTCGCGTTAATTTAACTTAAACTTAACTAACGATCTACGAACTTGACCAAATTTAATTCAAAAACATTTGATTGGTAGATGCTTTGGTATGTAGTTGTGTGCAGCATATGTTTAATGGGGAATAATATCATATTCAAAACTTTAAGTTAAGCTTTTTCTGTAATATTTTATTTGATTAAAGTTAGTACTTGGTGTTGGGTGGTTTTATATTTGGTGTAATTGTAAGATCGATGCATTAAAACTCGTGTAGTTTATGTATGTTGCATTAGTCTTTTATATAGGTTGGAGGAGAGGACCCTTTGAAGTCAAAAGTTTGTACGACCCATACACTCTTAATACATTGTTATTCAAACACAATTAAGAAAACATGAAATTTATATAAACACAAAATGTCGAAACAAATGAGACATATATATTGTATTTATTTTTATGTACATATATATATACTCCAGGAGTATATTGATGAGGAGATAAAAAATTCAATCTCTACTTTCATAAAATATTAATAATATAATTACTAACATTCACCATTCTAAAAAAATTTAAGAGAATAAGAAATGAAGAGACGATTCAAAGATATATAAAAATTAGATTTAATTGTAGTTTTAATTATCTTATCTTTAATGATTTACGAAATTGATCTCCTATTTTAAAAATTGATAGTTTTGGTTTCTCTATGATTTTTAAATTAAAAAAATAGTGACATGAGATGTTTTATATAACGTGATATATGATACAATGACGTTCAATAATTAATCCTGGTGAAATTGAAATAAACGCTGTAAAAATTTATATTTTAACGATCAATTTTTTTCTTCATATTTTTAATTTAATTAATAATATATGAATAATTTATACATTTAGATGACTCTATATCATATAATTATATGTCGCATCATTTAAAATATATTAAATCGTCTTTTTTTTATTTTTCAAAATATAAAAAGGACAAAAATGTCAATTTTTAAAATAAAGAGACTAATTTCGTGAATTAATAATAATAAAAAAACCAAAATTATAATTAAATATTAAAATTAAAAGTTAGAGATCAAGAGACATGAGACGCTGCATACATGTTTAAAGAAATTTATTTTGTGGAAGATGGTTGAAGTTAAATACCCTATGGTATATTTATAAATGTTGCTAGGGGTGGGAAA
>NC_021165.2:38995245-39012352 GCF_000331145.2 Cicer arietinum
AAAGAGTGTCAAGTAGTCTGATATTGTTATTTTATACTTGAAAAATTGTTCAAAATTGTGACGACGGAGATATTGCTACATTAAGGTTGTGTTAATTTACGGTGCCACCCCACCACTATAGGATTACTAGCTTCTTGATTACACGGTATAAGAAACCGTGTCCTACCTGACCAAACAGTGGCTAAATATATCTAACCATTTATAAACATCTCACTGATTGTATTCTTAGATCATATATAATTCTTCTCCACCTAAAAACAACCACGTCTACGTGCTATTATAAACAGTTTAGGAGTTTGAAGAAATATTAGAATAGTTTAACTTTTAAAATTTTAGTGGATAAATAAAAAATATAATATTATATTTTATAAAAATGTAAGCTGTAAATTGACAAAAATATATTGACAATCAAACTTTTAATGCTTATTATAAAAAAGTAGTAGATTAAATTTTAGTTGACGTTTTTAATAATTAAAAATTAATTTTTAAAAATCTATGTTTTTTTTAAACACTAAATTTTTTAGAGTTTAATTGTTATGTTTTGTCAAAGTAAAGATTTTTACAAGATCAACACATTACAAACATCTATAAACGTGACTTTAAAATTAATTATGATAAAAGTAAAATTATTTTATTAATCTGACGGTTATAATTAATTGACTGGGTAAAATATTTTTACATTTTCAATGTATACAAATTAAATCCAAATTTTTATACTATTAATTAACTACAAGGACAAAAACAATATATATAATTGTTAGAATACATTTAAACATAAGACATTGTTTAGGATACTAATATTGATATAGTATTGATAAAATATAATGGTTTAGTTTGAATATTAGACGATCTATTTTAAAATTACGTAAAACTATATTTTAAATCAATAAATATCGAATTTATTGGTTTAGTTCAACTTAAACCCATAAAAAAATATTAAATTAATTTAAGTAGTTTTGGTTAAATTATTGCAATTATAGGATCATTTGATTTGATGTTTATATCTCTTAGAAAAAATTCACAACTCAAATAGTTGGAATTTAGGTTGGAAAAATTATTTTATTTCATAATTATATTAATTGTTTTTGTAATTTGTTTTATAAATTATTCTCTTTGACTTTTTTTATAATAGACATTTGAATTAAAATTTGGTCAAGAAAAATTGATGTATTTTGTCCAAGACCGTATTGAAGATTTTGGATACCGTGTTTTAATCTTAAAATTTGGGTCTACTAAAAAAAATGAAATTTTAATAATTAAAAAAATTAGTAAAATAAATTTTAGTTTATATACTCGTATCAATCTACATGATGTACCGAAGATTTACACATAACAATTTACGTGATGCATACCATTTGGTTAGATTTATTTATGTAATAAGAAAAGATGCACACATAGCATATCGCCTTCACATATATATTAGACTCAAACATACATTTTGGTACGATAACCCAAAAATCACACTTCTACTCTTAAAAACAATTCTACTAATAAAATACGATTTATAGAACCCAAAATTACAACACACTATATTTAGAAACTCGTCACAACCGATTAACATATATGGTACCACACAAACCACATTTATTTTATAAACTTATATAATTTGGTTTTCACACATATATCACAATTAATAATTATTTTTTTTCAATTTTTTTAATATAAATATTTTTTATTATAAAATTTATCTATTCTCATATATTGAATTAAATTTATATATAAAAGTTTCTTCAAATTCAAAATAGATCACAAATTTATTTTGAGACATTCATTCTATATTCGTCTATATAAATATTATCTCATAAAACTAAAGGGATGATAGGAGTATGTGAATAGTGGTAGGTGTAGACATCATACGAGAGAAGTAGGATTAATATGTTTAGAGATAATATAATTTCATTGAACTAAGAGGGGATGATAGGAGTATGTAAAGTGTAAATATAAAATTTTAAAATGTTTATAATTTTAAAAATTAAAGATATCAATGTAATTTTTAAAATTAAAGATATCAATGTAATTTTTAAAAATTTTATTATATTATAAATAAAAAATTAGTGAATTGAGACCTTATTTGCGCAGGATTAAGTTCTGGTTAGTATAAAATAGAATAAATAAATCATTTACGAATTTATAATTTTAATATCTCTTCAAAAAATTAACATAACAGTATTTTTTAAAAAAAAAAATATATTAGAAATATAATCAACCAACGTGAAACAACCGGGTCCCAAAAACAATTGCTTACAGCAAACTAACTATAAATATTGACGTTATTGTTTATAACTAACTAAGTTATGTTCTTAACTCAAAAGTCTATTGGCCATAAATAAGAAAAAAATACTATAAAAAATAAAACCTACCTAGTTAGAAATGAATGGTTGGCATTCCCAATGGATATGTGTGTTGTGTAATAGAGTAAGCAGAGGCGGCAGAGGTGGGGGAACGGAGAACGAAAGGGACGTTTGCATGGGAGCGATTAGCTTTGCCTCATTCATATGTTGTTTTCAAAGTTAAGAAGGTTTGCAGAGTGACCTCGATTTTCGACAATTCCATTTCATCATGACACTTGACAAATATTATTTAGTCTGTTTTATAATAAAAATGTTTGATGTACAATTTATAAATTATGTACTGTCTAAAGATAAAAATATTAATGAAATCGATGTGATATTTTACAGTGTAATAAATAAAATAAAATGTGAGATTGTTGTATAAAAATTTTGATTGTATAATTTTTTTTGGATGCATATATATAATATTGTTGATTTTATAACACATTTAACTAATGACGGTGATCAGATAGTGCTAGACCTGTCCACTAATCAATTCAACAAGTAGCTTCCTCTTAATTAACATTGAATTTTAATTGTGGAAATATTGAATTTCAAACACATGCTAAGTTGTCTAAATATTAAATCATTTGCAATTTCTAAATATCTTCATACTTACTATTATTTTTTAAATATATACTTTATTGATTAATATTAATGAACTATACAATTTATTTACATTATCAATTTTTTGTAATATACATAAAAAGTGTTAATCGGATATCATAAATACGGACGAAGGGACTAACTATTTGCACCATTTCTTGTTGCAAGACATTCAAACAAAATTAACAACTGTAAAAGAAAAATAGTTCTAAAAATAAATTCATTAAAAAAATGTGTTATTTTATTTATTTACTTTTATAATCATTGGTATCAATATTAAAGGCAAGAAGAAATACACTTTTCATTGCATGTGAAATTTTGAAAAGGATCTTATAATAAGAAAAAATGTTTTCTCATTTAAGATGGAGGTGAGTATCACATTTGTAATTCCCTTTTTGTAACAAAAGTTTATAATAAAAAAGTTTCACTTTCTGTTTCTTTTGCAACTTTCATTGTTCATTATGCATTTATGATAGAGGTTGGTATACTTAATTTAATAAATTTACCATTATATTTTTTATTTATCATGTGGAATGATTTTGTGACAGTTATTGTAGTATGAAGAAAGTATATACTCTCATTTGAGAAATTTTGCGAAACATCCGTCTATTCAAAATGTATTGGTAGATTTAACTTTTAAATTAATAATTAAATAAGTTTTTTTAATAATTTTTTTATTATTAGTTAAAAGATTATAATAATTAAATATTTTTTACTAAAAATATTAGTTTAATTTTTTCTAAATTTTTATTACTCGTCATAAAAATATTGAATACTTTTTACAATAAAACATAAAAAATTAATATAATTCTTATAAATAAAGAAATAATATATTTTTTCTTATTAAATAATATTTTTTAAAATACAAACGTTTTTATAAAAAATAATCATTAATCTATTAATTTGAATAACAAATACAACAAAATACTTCAATTTATAAATATACAGAATAATTAAACTCCCTTTTCATTTTCATAATAATAATGAATGTGTCAATCAAATCAAATCTTTGTTCTTTGTAATCTCCTGAGTTTTTCAAACGAAGTTAGGCGGGCCAGTACTACAATCAAGATGTTATGTTTAGAGCCATCTTGTTTTCTAAACCTGTCTGAGTTCAATGCCAATGACCCACCTTACTGCTGTCACCAATTTTCTTTTTCTTTTTTTCTCACTTTGCTTTTTGTTTTATAGTTTTTTATTACTGTAATCAATTGAATCATGCATACAGTAACAGTACTACCTGTTCGTCTTTATTTTGAAATACTACTGTTCATTTTGATTCCTTTTTTTGAATTTTTTCGGAGCATTTTCTTATCTTTGTCTATGTACGAAACTAACATATATTTTTATGCTATTACTTGCTTGTTTTATGCTACAAAAAAGCTTGCTTGTTTTAGCTTTTGAAAGGACTCAAAACGAGATTTTAGTTTAGGAGAGAAAAAACTTTCTGGTACAATGTAAATAAAATTGATTTTTTTTAGCAAAAAGTAAAATTAAATTGATTTTTCTCATTTGTTGTAATTAAACTAAAACTAAAAACAGGAGATATAAGATTGACTTTGTGACTGAGGTGGATGAGTTAGGGAGCACATTGATAAACAAGGTCGGGCTTCGATTTTCATCAACAACATAATTTTAACAATTACTAATTATATTATTTTCCTTCGACATTAAATTTTTTGAATGATTTTTCTAAACATGTTTAGAATACTTTTTAAAGTTCTTTCACAAAAATTTATATTTTTTCAACAAACGACGAATTAGATATATACACTATAATATTTTTGCCCTACTACAAGACATAAAAATTGTTGCTTAACATAAAAAAAGTCTTTGCAGTAATCTACGAGAACTGTTTTATGTCAGTGGAGAACCAAAGCATTGTTATTGTTTTACACAACAGTTTTCTTTTGAAACAACAATGCTTTGTTAAAATCATAATTGTAGCTACCCCTTATAGAACGGTTTGACAATATTACAACGATAACAGTTTTACGCCGTTGCCAAGTTAAAACCGTTCTCATTGCTTGCTTTTAGGGAACGATTTTATAGTAGAATTACCAATGGTTTAAATCGTTCCCTTTATAGAAACCGTTGTAGTAGGCATTTTTTAATTAATGTACAAACACGCTTTATAACCGTTGCAAAAAATAAAATATTTATAAAAAAAATTGGTTGTGTAAATTATTGTAATACTATTTTAAAGTTCATTGTCACCTATTATAGTGGTCAAATATAATATATATATATATATATATATATATATATATATATTATTATGCCTATCGTAGCAATGTGTCAAGTAAACAATGAAAATTGGTGAGGCGTTGTAATTGTTGGTTATTCATACGACATACTGATGCAATTTCTCTGATTTATGTTATAGAGAAAATGAGACAATCAAAATAACATATTTGAAATAAAAATCCTTTTCAATAAAAAAACAAACAAAGAAAACTTAAGTATCGACATTTATCTTTTCATCTTGTGCTTCCAAATGTTGAAATTCTTCGTCTCTATCACATCATTCATTTACAAAATAAAAATAATATATTCAGTAAGTAACATCAGTGCATGTATACAATTTATTTAGATCAACACTATCATTTAGTAAGAAATCTTGAGTTATTTTAGAAGCGAGAAAGAGGAATGCAACTATTTCTAAGTGTGATTGTGAAAGCAATACATTACTATTTCTAGATGAATCAATTTAAATGCAAAGTAGACTTCAAAACAAAGAGAATCGTTTCAACACATTCCAAGCAAATTCAGACATAATTCATTGTCAATATCAAAACACTACAAGTAGATTCAAAGAAAAACAATTGTGACACGGTATCGCCTTTGAAATGATTTTGTAAATTCACTTTAACTATTTGGTACGAATGGAGGAATACATCTTTATTCATTGATAAATTAACAACTATTTTTAATAGTACCGATTCAAACATAAGTCATTAGCAATCAACATAACCATATAGAAGAAGAACGTAAAATATATAAATATAGTTCTAATACCGATTTATAACAGTAATATAGTTCTAACAATATTATTTCTAACGTTACTTATTTCTAATAGTAAATAAAGCTGAATGTATAATATCATTATAGTTCTAACAATACAATTTCTCTAACAATAGTATAGTTCTAATAGTACTATAAATATAGTTCTAACAGTAATATAGTTCAATCTTACTTCATTATTATTAGGAGCATGTGTTGATGTAGAAGAACATAGAGCATTGTTAGCATCAATTGGAGTTGACAACAAAGTTTCCAAATCCTCTATATTCAATCCTAAGGTGTTTGGATTCAATATTGTCTTAAAAAGAAGTTGAAATTTTCCTTCCATTGGTTCTATTTCCTTATGTTATTCCTCATCCATCTCTTATATCTTATCATTTAACTAATTTACCAACTTAACATTTCGCTTTTAAGTTTTGCAATATCTTGATTTCTTCTCAAGATAGTCGGAGTAGAAGTTTTTCCATGGCAACAAAACCTCCCAGGTTTTTCTTTTCCACACACTCTGAAAGGCTTCTAAAGATGGTTGTCCATTTTTTTCAATCAAGTCTCAAACATTTATCTAGCATAAATAATAATACTAAATGAATAATATGTTATAGTAAACTTACAATTGCTAGATTGGTTTCTTGATCCAACTCATTTTCTTTCTTAATTTGTCGAGTAACAGAGAACATTTCAACTTGAGTGAAAGACTCTTTATCTTCATTACTTTGACACTAAACCAAGAAAAAGAAGAGTGTGAGAATTTTATTTAAGGAACACAATTCAATATTCACTTACAATGATTGGAAAAAGAATACCATTTTTTCCTTATAACTGCAAAACCTTTATTCCACATTCAGTGTTTGTATTTCAGCCGAGCTATGTTTTGGGCATTTTGATGACCGATTTCCTATATTCATTCAAAATATTTTTAATAAAATTACAAATGTGTGAAAACGAGTATATATAACAAGTTATTACAAATGCGTGAAATATATTTTTGTTTGATGACCAAAGGGGTGAAATATATTTGAGAGCAATAATGTGGGGAGTTAGTGAAAAAATTACTTGGACTTAGGGGGAGTCTTATGTCAAGGGGATTCAAGTAAAAAAAGAAAAAATGTTATAGAAAATATAGTTTTGTCATCATCAAAGAGGGGGAGATTGTGGGAACCAAGTTGATTCTCCACTTATAGTTTTGATGTTAACAAAAGTATTTTATGAGAATAATAAATTAGGATGAATGGCTTCATTAAGTATGCAAAAAATTGGAAGAAGAAATTTAGAGGAAGGTACTAGAAGAAGCGACCAGAGGAAGTCACCAGAGGATGAGATCAAATGAACAAAAAGTATACACGTGTTCCTCTAAATATATGTCTTTGAAAGTAACGTGCCTCTGAAGGTTACAGATATTGCCTTAGATATCAAAGTTTGAAGTCTAGGTCTGATGTTTGTATTTGAAGACTAGGTTTGATAACTGCATCTGAAGAACGACTCTTAAAACTGAGTATGAAGTTTGTCTCTGAAGACTGAATTTGAAGAATTCCTTTAAAGCCCTTGCATGGCTCTGATGTACAAAAACTCAGTATTGCTCTAAAGAGTTGATATAAAGCCTCTAATGTTGCACTGACTCTGAGATTTTAACAAGGTGATTTTCCAAATGCCACTAATTCTAAGTAACGCAATTCTACTTCAAACTATTATTATTCAAGAAACACAACATCTCACTCCAACAAGAAAGTCAATGCTTTTGATGGAAAGTCAACAATTGAAATTGAAAGAATTAAGTATGAAGAAAAAACTTAGTCGAATAAAAAACTTGTGAAGATCCAAGAACAACCCGAATCCATTATTGCTAAAATCAAGCAAGAGTATGAACGAAGATTGGTGTTTTTGAAGACAATCTAAAATAAGATTTGATTCAAATTTATAATTGAAGAAAATCTTTGACTAAGTTGAAAATAAGATATGGTCAAGATTTGAAGAAGATATATTCAAGATCTTATACACTAGAATATATAAGTTATTTACAAGAATATTTAATCAAGATTTATCGCAAGAAGAGATGAATTATTTATTAGAGTATTTGATCAAAATTTATATACAAGATATGAATTATTTACAAGAAGATTTGATCAAAATTTATCACAAGAAGATATGAATTATTTACAAGAAGCTTTGATCAATATTTATCTCAATAATATATGAATTATTTACAAGATGATTTAATCAACATTTATCTACAAGAATATATGAATTATTTACAAGAAGAGTTGATAAGAATCTGCAAGAAGATATGCATTATTTACAAGAAGAAACACTCACAATAAGATACATTTATTATTTGCAAAGATATGATTGCAAGGACAAAGGAGAAACACTAACCTATTCTATAAATAGATACTCAAGGCTGAACAAGAAAATAAGAGAACTCAAAAGCACAAAATTTCCCAAGTCATTAGCGTTCATAAGGTTAAGGATCAATATTTTCTAATTGCTTTCTAGTGTGAGAGTCATTGTTACATTCAACTTGTTATAAGTAAACCAATTTGTTCCAAACTCTTGTAACCCAACCCGATAGTAGCTTTCGTGTTCCACAAGTAATCTATAGGTTTTCAGGTTGTGTTGAGAAGATTTGGCTTGTAGAGTGAAAGTGTTTGTGTTCCTAAAAAAGTTTTTAGGGTTAGGTGCTGTGTAATTCAAGTTTTGAATTAGTGGATTAAATCCTTATGAGTGAGGGGACTTAACATAGCTATCAAATTGGTGGTGAACTAGGATAAATTTTGTGTCACTTTAACTATGCAATTCTTGTTTTACTTCTACTTCTGATCATTTGACCCGATTGTTACTACTTTTATTCTAAGTAAGTCACAAAACACGAACCTATTTTAAATAAATTAGCAAAAATAATTCAACTTAGTCAAACACAATTCAACCCATATTCTCGTGTTTGCACCTTCAAATAAGACTCTGCTTCTCTTTGTCTGTCTGACTCTGATGCAAGTGCTCTAACACGTGCGACTAGTAACACGAGTGATGCTATTCCTTGGCTGATTCTGATGATACAAGCAATGCTCTTATTCAAGTGAATTTGGAAATACATGTTATGTTATGTTTTAGTTACCTCTGGTGAATGCAGCCATGTTCTGTTCATCTACCTCAAATAAGGTTGACAACACAAGAGGTCGTCTGCATCTGATAATCACATTATCACTTCAAGCATTTGATCATTTGACTCTGATTTATGTTGTATTCTTTGAAAGAAGTCAACACTTTGATGCGTACAAATTAAATATTGGTCTACCTTAAATGGTGATCGAGGATTTTCAACAATAGTATTCTCAAAGGACATTTTTTCCTTCTATTTAAGATGAACTCACTCAATCCAAGTGTGTGATAAAGAGAATGAAAAGGCAATGTATGAAGAAGAAATTATGAAAAAGCCAATAATACATCAAATGAAAAGTATGAATGAATATCCTCTCAATAGAGAGTTATTAGAATTGATGTAGATCAGCTAAATTGTTCTCACGCACTTGTACTTGAAGGTGCAAACAAGAGAAGAAGGGTTGAATTGTGTTTGCCAATCGAGTTCAAATGCAGCAAATAATGAAAGCATAAATAATTTTACACATAGATTTATCTTGGTTCACCACTTACTTGGCTACATCCAGTCCCCTCATTGAGAAGGCTTTAGTCCAATAATTTAATTACCTTGAATTATAAAGCAACTGACCCTCCAAGCCAGTCTTCTGAAACAACCTAACAAACCCAAAGAACTAACCACCTTGACCTTGCAAGCCAAATCTTCTCTTAACAACTTGACAACCCCATATTGAAGAAGAAAATAACCAACTTGACCCTAAAAGCCAAGTCTTCTCCTAACGACTGTACAACCCAAGATTGAAGAAGAAACTAAAAGACCGTATAACTCTAAGAAAAGAACACTCAGAAAATATTTCTAATTCGAAGAAGTGTTTCTCTCCTTGAACTCTAAGATGAATTTGGAATCTTGAGCATGAGCTCTTCTACTCATTTTTTTTCGATGATATTTTTCTTCATCCTTTAGTATCTATTTATAGTTAAAATTTGGACTTCAATTTAATCCTTATTTAATTTTGAATTGTATATTGTTCAGATTGAGTTTGTAAATTCTTCCAATTGATTATGTTCCTATTTTGTTTAGATTGAGTTTGTAAATTCTTTAGATTGATTCTTTTCTATTTTTATTTTGTTGTAGATAAATCTTGTAGAACAAGGTAAGGTTGGTACTGCCTTTTAGGTATATAAAGATTCTCTTAGCAGCAGATAAATGTGATTCCCTATGATTAACCTTAAATCTTGCATATACACATACACTAAACATGATGTCAAGTGCGAAAATGGTAAGGTAAAGTAGGAATCCTATCATTCCTCTATTGATATTTTGGTAAACATTTTGGGCTGATTCAATTTTTCAAGTGAACAAGTAGGGTAAATTGGTGTAGCCATTGGTTTTTCAATGACTCGTCTTAAACTTCTTGAGAAGCTTTTTTGTATATTTAGTTTGATGAATGCATATTCCCTTTTGACTTTGCTAAATTTGTATCCCTAAGAAGAACTTAAATTCTCCCATCATACTCATTTGAAATTCAAGCCGCACCAATTTAGAAAATTCTTGGCAAAGAGTGACATTGGTACAAAAAATAATGTCATCAACATAAATTTGAATAACAAGAATGTCATCTCCTATTGATTTTCTAAAAAGTGTATTATCTACTTGTCCTCTTTCAAATTTATTTTTAAGAGAGAAGTTACTAAGTCTAGTATACCATTCCCTAGGTGATTGTTTTATACCATACATAGATTTCCTACGATTAAAAACATGATTTGGAAATTCAGAACATTCAAAACTTGGGGGTTGTTTAACATATACTTCTTCACTTATATAACCATTTAGGAAAGAACTTTAATATCCATTTGAAATAATGTAATGTTATAATTTAGAGCAAAAGAAAATAGGATAATAACTTCTAAGTTGGCCATTGGAGCAAATCTGTCCGTGTAAACATTGCCCTCTTGCTGATTGTATCCTTGTGCGATAAGTCTTGCGTTGTTTTTTACCACTTCACCTTTTTCATTTAGCTTGTTTTTGAAAACCAACTTGGTTCAAATAATGTTCTTATTTGATCTAATTACTAGATCCCAAACATCATTCCTCTTAATTTCATTTAACTTTTCATGCATTACAAGAATCTATCTATCATATGCCAACACTTTACAATAGAGGTAGACTCAATTGATGAGAGTAAACCTAACAAAGTGGTATCTTTTAGTGATGATATAGTCCCCAAAGGATAACTTCCATCCATAGAAGGCTTTAATACACTAATTGAAATACCTTGAATTACAAAGAACCTGACCTTCCAAGCAAGTCTTCCAAAACAACCTGACAACCCCAAACTTTTGAGGAACTAACCACCTTGACCCTACATGCTAAATTTTCTCGTAACAACCCAACAACCTCATATTGAAGAAGGAACTAACCACCTTTACCCTACAAGCCAAGTCTTCTCCTAACAGCCAAACAATCAAAGATTGAAAAAGGAACTAACCACCTTGACCTTACAAGCCAAGTCTTCTCCTAATAACCTCACAATCCCAGATTTAAGAAGGAACTAAACCACTATCAGGTTGGATACAAAAGATTGGATCTTTAAGTGTCTTCTTATAACAAAGCGGATAAAAATAATAACTCTCACACTCTAAGAAAAGAACACTCAAAATATATCTCATTCGAACAAGTATTTCTCTCTTTGAACTCTAAGATGAATTTGGAATCTTGTGCTTGAGTTCTTCTACTCTTTTTTGCTTTTCGATGATCTTCTTCTTTAACCTTGAATATCTATTTATAGTTAAAATTTTGGCTTCAATCTAGACCTTGTTTAATTCTGAATTGTATCTTGTTTAGATTGAGTTTGTAAATTCTATAGATTGATTATGTTCCTATTTTGTTTAGATTGAGTTTGTAAATTATTCAGATTGATTTTGTTCATATTTTGTTGTAGATAAATCTTTATCAAATCTTCTTCAAATTTTGGCCATATCTTCTTTTCAATTTGGTCAAAGATTTTCTTCAATTATAAATATGAATTAAATCTTAATGTATATTTTCGTCGGTTATAAATTTGAATCAAAACTTATTTTAGACTATCTTCAATTGTAAATCTAAATAAAATATTATTGTAGATTTTATTCAATTATAAATCTGAATGAAATATTATTTTAGATTTTATTCAATTACAAATTTGAATCAAATCTTATTTTACATTTTCTTCAAAAACATGAATCTTTTTTCATACTCTTTGATGTCAAATATATTATTCTCATAAAATACTTTTTGTTATCATCAAAATTTGAAGTATAAAATTAACTTGGTTCCAACAATCTCTCTCTTTTTAAGGATGACAAAACTGTATTTTTTATAACATGTTTTCTTTTAAATACTTTGGCTCCCCCTAAGTGAAATTTTATCCATACTTTATAAAATATCTTTCTCCCTCTTTTTCCATCAAAAAAAAAAAAAAAAAAAAGACTTGAAGGTGAATTCTTTTTTTGGGTTTTTTTTCGTTTTATTATTTTTTTGGTCTCTGTTTTTTTTTTCTCCATTTGTTTTGAATAACATGAATATAACATATTACAAGAAAATATAAAAATTAATGTAAAGCTAAACTAATTTGAAATTATCTCAACATCAATCAGTTATGAAGGTAAGGTTTATGTTTTTCTTGATAAAGTCAAATTTATCTTTAAGTAGTGGTTTGATGAATATGTCAGCTCATTGGTGTTCAATGTCTACAAACTGAATATTTAGTACCCTTTTTTGAAACAAATCCCTAATGAAGTGGTGTTTGATCTCTATGTGTTTACCTCTAGAATGTATGATAGGGTTTTTGGTTACACAAATGGCATAAGTGTTATCACAATAGATGAGAATGTTGGTGTCTAGGATTTTGTAGTATTGTAGTTGATGTTTCATCCAAAGTAGTTCAGAACTGCAGCCAACTATTGAAATGTACTCAACCTATGCAGTTGACATTGCAATGATGTTTTGTCTCTTACTTGACCAAGATATTAAATTGTCACCTAGAAAAGTGAAGTTGCCACTAGTACTCTTTCTCTCAAGTTGATCTCCAAAATAATAAGAATGACAGTATCCATTCAGTTTGTACATAGGAGATTTCTTGTAGGAAAAGGTAAGGTTGATTGTGCTTTTTAGGTATATAGGGATTCTTTTAACAATACTTAAATTTGATTCTATAAAGTCAGCTTGAAATCTTGCACATACACATATACTAAACATGATGTCACATCTGGAAGTAGTAAGGTATGGATCTTATCATTCCTCTATAGGTTTTTTTTGGTAAACTTTTTGGCCTAAATCATCTTTTTCAAGGGCTCAAGTAGGGTGCATTGGTGTAGTCATAGATTTGCAATAACTCATCTTAAACTTTCTAAGAAGCTCTTTTGTATATTTAGTTTGATGAATGTATATACTTTTTTTTACTTTATAGAATTTGTATCCCTATGAAGAACATAAGTTCTCCCTTCATACTCATTTGAAATTCAAGCGACATCAATTTAAAAAATTCTTGGCAAAAAGTGCCATTAATAGATCCAAAAATAATATCATCAACATAAATTTGAATAATAAGAGTGTCATATCCTATTGATTTTATAAAAAGTGTATTATCTACTTCTCTTCTTTCAACGTTATTTTAAAGCGAGAAGTTACTAAGTCTATTATACCATGCCCTAGGTGCTTGTTTTAGACCATACAAAGATTTCCTATGTTTAAAAACATGATTTGGAAATTCAAATCTTTCAAAAAATGGGGGTTGTTTAACATATACTTCTTCACTTATATAACCATTAAGAGAAGCACTTTTACCATCCATTTGAAATAATGTAATGTTATTATTTAGAGCAAAAGAGAGTAGGATATAAATAACTTCTAACCTGGCCACTGGAGCAAATGTCTCAGTGTAATCAATGCCATCTTTCTGACTATAACCTTTTGCAACAAGTCTTACCTATTTTTTGACCACTTCACCTTTTTCACTTAGCTTGTTTTCGAAATCCCACTTGGTTCCAATAATGTTCTTATTTGGTCTAGGTACTAGATCCCAAATATCATTACTCTTAAATTCATTTAACTCTTCTTGCATTGCAATAATCCATCCATCATTTGCCAATGCTTCATCAACAGGGGTAGACTCAATTGATGAGAGTAAGCCAAACACAATGGTATCTTTTAGTGATGATCTGGTCCTCAAAGGATCACTTGCACTTCCAATGATTAGAGTTTCTGGATGAGATGACTTGTACTTCCATCTAGATCTTCCTTCTGACTTATCTTTGACTGTTTCTTACTTTATTAGATTCATCCTCTGATGATTTGTCATCTTCTGAATTGCTTGTATCCTTTTGTTTTTTCATGTTTTTCTGGTTTGTCCGCGTCTACTTCCCTTGGTTCCGGTAAAGCTGCAGTATCCTCAACTTGCTTTGACTTTTTAAGGTCAAGCTGTTTGTTATATAAAAAAGTATAAATCATATAATTAAAGAATGAAATCAATACATCCAAAACATCAGTTTTGTTTCAGTTGGTTTATGCTTATTTCTGAAAACCAAACTTGTATGCTACTTCTGCTGTAGTGTTCAGATTTTGTGGATCTCCTTGTTCCTCTAAAGTTTTGAGATCTTGCAAAATACTTATATATCTTTGGTTTTTATGATCAAGCTTCTTGTTATCCCAATAAACATAATATTAGACAATAATTAAATTTAAAGAATGATATAACCTATATGTCAGCCGTTTCAGTTTCACTATGAAAACCCTCTTATTTCTTCTTTTTTGGTTTTCAGATTCTGAAGTTGCATATTCTTTGATTAAAGGGTCTGAATGAAGGGATTTGAATTCCCATCTAGGTTTGTAGTCTTGACGAATTTGATTGGAGTGTTCAAAGAAGTCTCCTGATTCTGATTGTTAATTTGACACTTCTGTTTCTGCTGATGTATCAGGTTCCTCTGGAAATTTTGGAACTGATGGTAATTTTGATTCTTTTGGTAGTTCTAGTTCGGTAATTTCTTTGCCAGTTTTGATTTTGTTGATATGAGTGATTTCTCTGTCAGTTTTGATTATGTTGATACTGTATATTTTTCTGATATTTTGGGTTCATCATATGGTTCTAGTTCTGATAGGTAATGTTCTGACTAGTCCTTCTTCCACTAGAGTCAGTTTGCTTCTGTTTGGTTCGTCTTGGAACATAGACCTTTTTGCCTTCATATATTGCAAGCATCCATTGACCAGTCAATATGACTGGTGTTTCAATTTGGTTGCTTAGAACATCTGCAACACAAACAATTTTATCCTTTAGTACCCATGTGGTTAGCATAGGACATGATATTTTAGTGTGACCTTTCTTCTAGGAAATAGTACATAAATCATCAGAGGAGACAAATTTACGTTCAATTACTTTTTTCTTGAAATCTTATTCCTCTTTTACTATTCCTACTAACACCATAAACCATAAATGCATACTTGCTTCTTTCCATTCCATTATCAAGAAATTCTTGAAATACTTTTTAATGCTTATAAATTACATGTGGTATTTTCAATTGATGCTAATTATAGTTAGATTTTTAGCTTTAAGTTCAACAATATCAGTTTTCAGATTTGCATTTTCTATTTTAAGTTCAATAATATCAGTTTTCGGGGTTGCATTTTCTATTTTAAGTTTGATAATATCAGTTTTCAAAGTTGTATTTTATATTTTTAATTCAACACTTTGATTCTTTAAAACATTAACTTTTTCAGTTAGGGTTGTATTTTCTATCCTAAGTGTTTTCAGTTTTAAAGCAATTTGTGATTCTTATTTAAAAATCATTTATAGTAGTAATTAAATAAGATTGAGTAAATTCAGAAAACACCATAATTTCTTCATATTTTGATTAACTGAAACGAGACATGTTGAACCCTTAGATCTTTCCTCAAAAAACGTAAAGTGCTCAGCCTTGAGACCGAGCTTTGATGCCAATTGAAGGTGCAAAGACGAGAAGAGGGGATTTAATTGTTTTTGCCAAAGTTGATAACTTTTTGCTAATTTGATGAAGGTTAGTTACCAAGGTGCCACCTATCACGGGTCTGCACAATTTACAAAAAAGCGAAAACCATAAACGTACTGCCTATCACGGGCCCGTATAGTTTATCGAGGTGCCACCTATCACGGGTCTGCACGGTTTTCAAAAACGTAAATCATAAATGTACCGCCTATCACAGGCCAAAGTACTATTTATCAAGGTGCAACCTATCACGGGTCTGCACGATTTACAAAAAGCATGAAAATACATGAGCATATACTGACTCCATCCACAACAATCGTTAAGCAATGCAGATATTAAAAGATTCCCCATTTTTAATACTCATTTAACTTAAACGATTTTCACAACAAAGGTTAAGCAAACAGAAATATTAAGAGATTCTCCATTCTTAATACTCTTTTGACTTAAACGATTTTCAAAACAACTTTAAGTAAACAGAAATATTAAGAGATTCCCCATTCTTAATACTCTTTTAACTTAAACGATTTCAAAACGAATATTAAGTAAACAAGACATTAAGAGATTCCCCATTCTTAATACTCATTTAACTTAAACGATTTTCAAAACAAAACATTAAGTAAACCGAGATATCAAAAGATTCCCCATTTTTAATACTCGTTTAACTCTAATGGTTTTCAAATTCCACAGCAAAGCCAACTAAAACATATTATCAAATTCAATTCACAATCCACACCAAAACACATCAAATTTCATCGGTATTAACTTAGAACACGTCAAATACGACGAACACAAATCAACATAACATAACACTCAAACACATCAAATTACATTAACTCAAAATCATACACAAATGAGTTAAATTCATTTTCCACGAAATATCCATCAATATCGTCAAAACCTAACTCTAAGATTTTACCCACAGAACCTTAGATTCATTTTCCCTAAATCAATACATTCAACCCTAACAAATTCCTTTCCACACAACTACAGATAAGTCCCTAAATGCAAACTAAAAGTTTGGAAGGAGCCCTTACCTTAACGTTAGCTTTAACGTGCGAACA
>NC_021165.2:39012626-39013759 GCF_000331145.2 Cicer arietinum
CCCGCGTTTGGCTATTCATCATGTAATTGACATGGATTGTTGAGCACAACGTTATTAGGGTTTTCCCGCACATATATATATATATATATATAATTATAACTTAACAAATATCTCAAACAAATATCTAGATATTTGTTAAATTACCATTTCAACCGTAACGCATTAAATTCTCCGTAAAGGATTCACCGCACTTAATTTAATTTATTTATCGACGAGTAATTCTAATCGGCATCGAAATATCTTTTTGATCATATAAACTCCAAAATATTATTAACTTTGGCTAAAAAGCCTCCGAGCCAAAATCCAAAATACACAAAAATACATAAAGTGTACTTTAAAATTATGGGTCTTACATTACTACCCCCCTAAAATTAGTTTCGTCCTCGAAACTATGCGTCGATAAATAACTCTGGGTGTTGTTCTCTCATCTTGCTCTCCAGTTCCCAAGTCGCATCTCCAGTAATTGGGTTCCAAATTACCTTGACCAATGAAAAATCCTTGTTTTTGGCAACCCAGTTATTAAATCCATGGAAATGTTGTCCCACTTCCATTCCGGTATATCTAAAGGTTGCAACATCCCAGCAGGTCGCTAATGTTCCACCTTCGCTTTTTGACAAGTTAGACAAGTTGATACATACTCCGCTATATGTTTCTTCATTCCTGACCACCAATAATGCTGTCTCAAATCCTGATACATCTTTGTTGCTCCTGGATGAATACTCAACTTGCTCTTATGAGCCTTATCTAAGATTGTTTTCCTCATATTTGTAATTCCTGGTACACAAATCCTACCTTTAGATCGCAAAATATTATCTGATCCAATCTAAAACTCAGTTGTCTTCCTTTGCACTATTAGGTTCCTCTTCTCTTGAATTAAGACGTCATCTTGAGAATTTGGAATGTCTTCAAGTAGTCTACTCGAAATCTTAATCATTCCGAATTTCAAAATTCCCGTTGCAAGCTCTACGTTCAAGTGTAGATCTCTAAAAGCTTCCCACAACTCTTGTTGTCTAGCCATAATTGTTGAAGACACCGATAGACTTCTTCTACTCAACGCATCAGCCACTACATTGGCCTTCCTAGGGTGGTACTGCAGTGTGAAATCAAAATCCTTGAGAGTCTCCATCCATCAT
>NC_021165.2:39021403-39022195 GCF_000331145.2 Cicer arietinum
CACTAGCACCGTAGTGTGGTGGTGAGCAACTTTCCCTTATATCTCTTCGCGAAATGAAGCATAGATCTAGATGAAATGGGAAGGTTTGTGTTTAACGGTTTTGAAATCCCTAACACCGTTTTTCTTCATTTTCGAATCAAACAAGAAGAATGAAGTTGAGTAATCCTCTCTCTCACACTCACCAAACCTTGGGTTTCTAATCTTGAAGAAAGGAACAAAAAAGAAAGCAAAACCAAGAAGGAGAAGAAATGGGTTTCGCGAGGCAGGGGAGGAAGAAGATGGAAATGCTTTTCCTTTGTTTTTCTTTTCTTCTCTTTTCTTTTCTTTTCTTTCTATTTCCTTTTCTCTCTTTTCTATTTATTTTCCTTTTCTTTCCAAACAAACATATATATATATATATATATAATTATAACTTAACAAATATCTCAAACAAATATCTAGATATTTGTTAAATTACCATTTCAACCGTAACGCATTAAATTCTCCGTAAAGGATTCACCGCACTTAATTTAATTTATTTATCGACGAGTAATTCTAATCGGCATCGAAATATCTTTTTGATCATATAAACTCCAAAATATTATTAACTTTGGCTAAAAAGCCTCCGAGCCAAAATCCAAAATACACAAAAATACATAAAGTGTACTTTAAAATTATTGGTCTTACATTACTACCCCCCTAAAATTAGTTTCGTCCTCGAAACTATGCGTCGATAAATAACTATGGGTGTTGTTCTCTCATCTTGCTCTCCAGTTCCCAAGTCGCATCTCCAGTAATTGGGTTCCAAATCAC
>NC_021165.2:39022255-39022744 GCF_000331145.2 Cicer arietinum
AACATCCCAACAGGTCGTTGATGTTCCACCTTCGCTTTCTGACAAGTTAGACAAGTTGATACATACTCCGCTATATGTTTCTTCATTCCTGACCACCAATAATGCTGTCTCAAATCCTGATACATCTTTGTTGCTCCAGGATGAATACTCAACTTGCTCTTATAAGCCTTATCTAAGATTGTTTTCCTCATATTTGTAATTCCTGGTACACAAGTCCTACCTTTACATCGCAAAATATTATCTGATCCAATCTTAAACTCAGTTGTCTTCCTTTGCACTATGAGGTTCCTCTTCTCTGGAATTAAGACGTCATCTTGAGAATTTGCAATGTCTTCAAGTAGTCTACTCGAAATCTTAATCATTCATAATTTCAAAATTCCCGATGCAAGCTCTACGTTCAAGTGTAGATCTCTAAAAGCTTCCCACAACTCTTGTTGTCTAGCCATAATTGTTGAAGACACCGATACACTTCTTCTACTCAACGCATCA
>NC_021165.2:39023793-39024860 GCF_000331145.2 Cicer arietinum
TCTTCTCCAGATCCCGTAGAGTCTTTGCAGTTGTCTGTGCAACAGCAGAAACATCCATGTTATTTGTAGCTTCAACCATTTGATCATCCCCACTGACGTTCATTCTTGCAACGTCGTTCCTTCTTGGAGGTAGTGTTTCCACAAAACCAACGCCAAGAAGAGTGTTAACGCTACAATGAATAATTCTAAAACTAACTTTCGAATATATCAACACATAATAAATATCCCTGATCTGACAACTCAAACCAATTACCCCGACGCATGATCAGATAACGACTCCCAACTTACAGTTGGTCTACAATCTATAACCAAGGTTCCACAGCCACCAAAGAAAACCAAACCAAAGCTCTGATACCACAATGTAACACTCCGATTTTCAAAGCGAAGGTGTATTTTTTTTTTCAAAAGAAATTAAAATAAAACAGAGAAAAACAAATAAGGAAATACCTTTGGATAAATAATTGAGTCATTATAATTTACAAGCAGAGGAAAAGTTTCTCAAAATACGAATCCAAAGTATTTACACTTCAAAAGGGTACATAGACCCCATCATAAATAACATGTCAAACAGACAAAATTAGTATAGGTACAGTTTTCCGAATTAAAATACTGCAACCCAAAAAGAAGGACGTCTAGTCCCTATACATCAACCTAATCTAATCATCCTACAAAAAAACTATACACCCTGAGTGATCTCCACGCGCCCCGTGAGATCCTCCTACATAGCTCCAGTCAAGCATTCCCATCCGTAGGGTACGAACCGGCAGGATCGTGCTGGCTCTCAGCTGAGGGCAAAGCCCAAATTTTCACAATAGTTGTAAAGGGTCACCAACCAAAATTAATAAATAACACATAACATTTAAGTTTTAAATGCACAAAATAATCTTTCAACTAAGAATGCACCTCAAAAGGATTTTCCATATGCTAAAAGTTCATGTAATGCTTGCCAATTAAAAATGAAATCAAAATGAAGTTCTCAAACCATCAAGTAATACCTAACTGACCAAAGCATTGATAAATCAATTGAGCAATCGATTATCTAACTCAAAATAAGGACTTCTAATGAG
>NC_021165.2:39024906-39027202 GCF_000331145.2 Cicer arietinum
AAATCGATTTTGTCAGTTTTGCTGAGTTCCTGTGTTGCCAAATCGATTTCCAAATCGATTTTGGCAGTTTTGCTGAGTTCCTTCCTCTCTGCCAATCGATTTCCAAATCGATTTCTTAAAAGATTTTGAAAGACATATTTATACAATCGATTGGGAAATCGATTAGGTTAAAATAGTGAACTTCCTGCAACTCATCCAATCGATTGGGAAATCGATTTCCCTGCTTATTCTTCCAAAAATACTTAAACAGTTTTACAATCCATCGCACTCACACTTAGCAATCAATACATAACACTTAGCAATTCCAACCCAATTACCACAACAATTCCAATTCAAACCACTCAATCATATACTTGATTCAAACACGACTCGTGTGCCAAGCACCCTAATGCAATGCGTATATGCCAAAATGCATGGACTCGGAATTCCAAACCAAAACCCTCCTCGAAGGGCCGTAAATCATAATTGTACCGCCTATCGCAGGCCAAAGTACCAATTACCGAGGTGCCACCTATCACGGGTCAACACGATTTACTAAAATGCGTAAATCATAAACGTACCACCTATCACGGGTCAGTACAGTTTACCGAGGTGTCACCTATCACGGGTCAACACGATTTACTAAAAGAAAAAGCGGGAATCGTAAATGTACCACCTATCACGGGTCAGTACAGTTACCATGGTGTCACCTATCACGGGTCAACACGATTTACTAAAAGAAAAAGCGGGAATCGTAAATGTACCACCTATCACGGGTCAGTACAGTTACCATGGTGTCACCTATCACGGGTCAACACGATTTACTAAAAGAAAAAGCGGGAATCGTAAACGTACCGCCTATCACAGACCAGTACTGTTTACCGAGGTGCCACCTATCACGGGTCAGCACAATCCACCAAAAATGTAAATCGTAAATGTACCACCTATCACGGGTCAGTACAGTTACCATGGTGTCACCTATCACGGGTCAACACGATTTACTAAAAGAAAAAGCGGGAATCGTAAATGTACCACCTATCACGGGTCAGTACAGTTAATTAAGAGATTCCCCGTTCTTAATACTCATTTAACTTAAACGATTTTCAAAACAAACATTAAGTAAACAAGACATTAAGAGATTCCCCATTCTTAATACTCATTTAACTTAAACGATTTTCCAAAACAACATTAAGTAAACCGAGATATTAAAAGATTCCCCATTTTTAATACTCATTTGACTTAAACGATTTTCACAACAAACATTAAGCAAACAGAAATATTAAGAGATTCCCCATTCTTAATACTCTTTTAACTTAAACGATTTCAAAACGAATATTAAGTAAACAAGACATTAAGAGATTCCCCGTTCTTAATACTCATTTAACTTAAACGATTTTCAAAATAAAACATTAAGTAAACCGAGATATCAAAAGATTCCCCATTTTTAATACTCGTTTAACTCTAATGGTTTTCAAATTCCACAGCAAAGCCAACTCAAACATATTATCAAATTCAATTCACAATCCACAACAAAACACATCAAGTTTCATCGGTATTAACTTAGAACACGTCAAATACGACGAACAAAAATCAACATAACATAACACTCAAACACATCAAATTTCATTTACTCATAATCATACACAAATGAGTTAAGTTCATTTTCCACGAAACATCCATCAATATCGTCAAAACCTAACTCTAAGATTTTACCCACAGAACCTTAGATTCATTTTCCTTAAATCAATACATTCAACCCTAACAAATTCCTTTCCACACAACTACAGATAAGTCCCTAAATGCAAACTAAAAGTTTGGAAGGAGCCCTTACCTTAGGTAAAATCTCCGCTTGCGACGTCGCTTCCAAGTTAGTCCACTAGCACCGTAGTGTGGTGGTGAGCAACTTTCCCTTCTATCTCTTCGCGAAATGAAGCTTAGATCTAGATGAAACGGGAAGGTTTGTGTTTAACGGTTTTGAAATCCCTAACACCGTTTTTCTTCAGTTTTGAATCAAACAAGAAGAATGAAGTTGAGTAATCCTCTTTCTCACACTCACCAAACCTTGGGTTTCTAATCTTGAAGAAAGGAACGAAAAAGAAAGCAAAACCAATAAGGAGAAGAAATGGGTTTCGCGAGGCAGGGGAGGAAGAAGATGGAAATGCTTTTCCTTTGTTTTTCCTTTCTTCTCTTTTCTTTTCTTTCTATTTCCTTTTCTCTCTTTTCTATTTCTTTTCCTTTTCTTTCCAAACAAACATATAAATATATATATATATATATATATATATATATATAATTATAACTTAACAAATATCTCAAT
>NC_021165.2:39028227-39051687 GCF_000331145.2 Cicer arietinum
AAAAATCTGCGTTTTTATGGTTGCTGGTGCGCGTCGCGCGCCCCAGGCGCGTTTGGGCAGTAGCAGATGCTGGAAAAAGCGCTTCAGGCGCGCTTGGGCGCGCTCCAAGCACTCAGCATCTGCTGTCCGGCGTATATTGCATGTTTCTCCTCTTTAGAGTCTGAATTTGGTTCCGGGGTCTTTATGAAAGTTGTAGCTATGGATCTTAGCTTTCAGTTTCACTTCGTTTGACTCCAATTGGACATCTACAACTCCAGATATGGCTGAAATACTCTACATATGTTATGTTGATTTCTCACCAAAATTCAGCACTGCACTAAAACAAAACGCAATGTAAAATTACGAAAAATTCCTACTTAATCAACGAAATAAAAACACAATACATTTTATCAACTCAAAGAACAAAAATCAACAAAATATATCAAATAAATCCTTAATTTAACTGATGATTGAGGATAAATAAGACTAAAACAATGAGAAAATATGCATATGATGAAGAGTCATCACTCATTCAGAAGGCTTTAATTCACTAATTCGAATACCTTGAATTACAAAGCACCTGATCTCTAAGCCAGTCTTCTCAAACATCCTAATAACCCCAGACTTTTGAGGAACTAACCACCTTGACCTTACAAGCCAAATATTCTCCTAACAACCTGACAACCCCTTATTGAAGAAGGAACTAAACCACTATCGAGTTGGATAAAAAAAGATTGGAACTTTAAGTGTTTACTTCTAACAAAGTTGATAATAATAATAATAATAATAATAATAATAATAATAATAATAATAATAATAATAATAATAATAATAATAATAATAATAATAATAATAGTAATAATAATAATAATAATAACTCTCACACTCTAAGAAAAGAACACTCAGAAAATAGTTCTAACCTGAACAAATCTTTGAACTCTAAGATGAATTTGAAATTTTGAAGTTGAGTTATGCTATTCTATTATTCTTTTCAATGATCTTCTTCTTTTTCAATCTTGAGTATCTATTTATAATTAAAATTTAGACTTCAATTTAGTCCTTGTTTAATTTTAAATTATATCTTATTCAAATTGAGTTTGTAAATTCTTCAGATTGATTTCTTTTCTTATTTTATTTAGATTGAGTTTGTAAATTCTTTAGATTGATTATGTTCGTATTATTTTTATTTTCAGATTGTATTTGTAAATTCTTTAGATTGATTCTATTCATATTTTGTTGTAGACAAATCTTGATCAACTCTTCTTCAAATCTAGATCATATCTTATTTTCAACTTGGTCAAAGATTTTCTTCAATTATAAATATGAATTAAATCTTATTTTAGATTTTCTTCAATCTAAATCAATCTAATTTTAGATTTTCTTCAAAAACATGAATCTTATTTCGTACACTTAGAAGTCAAATATATTGTTCTCATAAAATACTTTTGTTATCTTGAAAACTCAATGTATAAAATTAACTTGTGTTAGTATAGAAGTACGGTGATTTTGTAGACCCACTTCACATCAATTATTTTTTTGTCCATAGGAAAAGTCATCAACTCCCAAGTTTTGTTTCTTTAAATGTGTAAGTATAGAAGTACGCCTAAGAGGGGGGGGGTGAATTAGGTGTTAGTAAATTTTCTTGTTTTTAGTGATATGGTAATTGGATTTTCTGAGTTTAAGAACAAGGCTTAATAACAAGTGCAGTAAGTAAATGAACACGATAAGATTTATCCTGGTTCCCCTTATAACCAAGGGTACGTCCAGTCCTCTTGCACACCACAAGAGATTAATCAACTACTTGTCAGAAAATGTACAATTCCCACCCTGGGATTCTTGCTACAAAACTTCTAACAATTCTTTCTAAGATAGCACACCACTATCTTACTTGTACAAATGATACAATAAGGTTTGAATAAATCTAAGATGTGGTATATTGATAAACAACTCAATAGTAATTCAAGTACTTGAGAACTTTTTAGAATGATATGAAAATCTAATGCAAGTACTTAGAAAAATCAGAATTTTGTTCAAAGTTGTTCAAATGAATTAATTCAAGGATGGTTAATTTTTGATCTGAAGTTATGGGGTATTTATACTCCATAAAACATCCTTTCAGATTCGTGGCCATTGATCCAAGAGGTTTGATGAAAAATTACAATGTTCTAGAGGCATTCCAGATCTGAAAAATTGTAATGTTTCCAGGTGTATTCGAATACAGTATATGTGTATTCGAATACACGTCTTTGTAACGTTCAAAAAATTCAAATTTTACATCTTGTATTCGAATACACATCAGTGTAGTCGAATACAGATCAATGTATTTTAGCCTCTGACTTAACTTGTATTCGACTACATATGAGTGTAGTCGAATACATTTGGCTACTGACTTAGCATGTAGTCGACTACAGATGGGTGTAGTCGAATACACTTGGCCACTGACTTAGCTTGTAGTCGACTACAAATGCGTGTAGTCGAATACACCTTTTAAAGTTTTGCTTCTGACTTAAGTTGTATTCGAATACAACATGGTGTATTCGAATACACTTATGCAAATTGTCAAAAATATGATTTTAAATGATTTGTTAATGTTGTTTTTGATTTTTGAAAACATGTTAAATGCATATGTAAATATGAATTGTTCTCAAGTATTTGAACTATTGATTTGTATCATATACCTTTATATTTACTCATTTATTATTTGGATTTGGAAGCTCATTTAAGATGGTTTGATCTTCTTTTTGATCTTGCTGCATTGTCCATAGTTGGTGGTCTTGTCGTCATCAAAAACATGTAGTTTACAACTTGGTTACACCATATTTGGTACAATGATTTTCAACACTTACAATGACACAATAAGCACTAAATAATATAAAATTGAACAAGTGCTTTGCTAGAACTTTAAAAATTAAACTTTGAATACTAAGAAAAATTGAGCTTTTGAGAATTTTCTGAATGATTATTGTTTTTAGGATTTCCGAGTATTTTGTGTGTGCTTTTACTTTTCTTCAGCTTTGATCCACTATTTTTAGCAAAAATTAGAGCTTTAGTTGACTCCAAAGTGAAATCTGAATAATATCTTCATTCCAGCTTGCTCAACAAATATTTCTTCCAAATATAATTCTGAAAGATATGTTTTGATTATATGACCATTTTCAAATTCTTTATTTTGAATATGATATGAGCAATTCTTCTAGAAATATATTGTGCGTATTTTTTCAGATTGCATTTGCAAATTGATTCATTTGATTCTTCCTTCATAGAGTTGATTTGATTTGAGTGGGAATGAATCTGAGTTTGTTCTTGGATATTTAGAAGTAAGGATACAAATAAGTCTAATTCAATATTTTTCTTAATCTATCACAACTTTTGTCTTTCCATTAAAGTCGTTGAGTTTTCCCCATCAGAATCATTGACTTGATTGTTGGAGTTAGATGCTGTGTTGCTTGAATAATTAGAGCCAGAGGCAGATGCAAAGCTGCACGATTTAAGATTAGTTGTATGGGCAACTTCACTTTTTGGTCTTTATTAGAGTTATCATAACTTCAGAGTGTGCTACTTTATGCATCAGAGGTAGCCTTTTAGAACAAGTTCCAGTCTTCAGGGTTAGAGGAATATATGCTTCAGATGCAGGCTTGAACAATGGCTTTAGATTTTAGAGGCATCCTAAAAAATTATGTTCATTAGGGGAATGCTTAAATTACTGTTCATCAGAGGCATGCTTAAACATCAAAGGTACAAAATTCTTTAGAGGCAAACACATAATCTTCATAGGTTTACTAGATCTTTATAGGAAAATGAACATATTAACTCATCAGAGGCTTGCAAATCAGAAGCACGCTTCAATCATTAGAGGAAGACACAGAAACATGTTGACCTACTAGAAGCATGCTATTAGAGGCAGATTCAAAAAAATTCCAGTGCGTGGACTGACTAATTTAATTTTGTTTCCTCTAACCTTTTCACTTCCTCTAGTGGTGGTATCATCTGGTGATATCCTTTGGTGGCGGTATCCTTAGGCGACTTTCTCTGGTAGTATCCTTTGGTGGTGGTATCGTCTGGTGGTACCCTATGGTGGTGGTATCCTCTAGTGACTTTCTTTGGTGGTATCCTGAGGTGGTGATATCCTCTGGTTGTTTTTTCCAAGTTTCCTTTTTAATTTCTACATGCTTAGTGAAATTTTTAGTGCAATAAATTGTTCTCACAAACTACGTTTACTAGCATCAAAACCACATAGATAAATTGTTGTTGGAAATTACATGGTTCCAATAATCTCCCCCTTTTTGATGACGTAAAACTATATTTCTAATATCCATTTTTCTTTTAGTACTAGACTTAAAGGCTCCCCCTATGTCTAATTAATTTTTTCATTATCTCCTCACAATGCATAATTGTACTCAATATATTTCTCCCTCTTTTGTTATCAGACAAAAGTAATTGAAAGTGAAACCTTTTTTTTTTTGTAGTTGCCTTCTTTCTTTTTTATTTATTTTTTAATATTTTTTTTCATATAAAGAACATATAACATAGCCTTATATGAACATAACATGAAACTGATCCTAGTATGAATCTAAACAACTCTAAGTTTGGGACAACATCATTCATGTATATAGATAAGGTTTAAGTTCTTCCTAATGACATCAAATCTATCTTCAGCTAATGGTTTGGTGAATATGTCAGCATTGGTGTTCAATATCTACAAACTAGATATTGAGTACTCATTTTTGAACAAAGTCTCTAATGAAGTGATGTTTAATTTCTATGTTTTTGGCTCTTAAATTTAGGATTCAGTTCTTAGTCAGGCAAATAGTAGAAGTGTTGTCACAAAATATGGAAATGTTATGCTCAAGAATCTTGTAATCTTCCAGTTGATGTTTCATCCATAACCATTGAGAAATGCAACAAGTTTCTAAAATGTACTCAACCTCTGTTGTTGATATTACAATCCTGCTTTGTCTCTTACATGACCATGAGATTAAGTTTTCACCAAGAAATGTGTAGTTTCCATTTGTTTTTTTTTTCTTTCTCAAGTTTGTCTCCAGCATAATCAGCATCACAATAGCCACTTAATTTGTAGTTAGTAGATTTCTTGTAGAACAATCTAAGATTGGTAGTACCTTATCACTTACTCTGGTAGCTTCTTTTGTAGCTTCCTCTTGTTGTTTCGTTTGGTAGCTTCGTTTGGTCCGTTCCTCTAATTTTCTTGTTCTAATTGTTGAAAACTTAATGAAGCCATTAGCCCAACCAACTTTTCTCATAAAATACCTTTGTTAACATCAGAATCACAAGAGGAAAACCAACTAGGTTCCAACAATCTCCCCCTTTTTGATGATCATAAAACTATAATTTTTTATAACAATTTATTGGCTTTTTTTACTTGACTCTTCATGACTTAAGGCTCCCCTAAGTCTAAGTAGTTTTATGGGTTTTTTCTCCCCATGTGCATACATTTTCTCTCCCTACATAAACAAATGAAAAAAGAAATTATTCTCAAATATCTTTCTCCCTTTTTTCTCATCGGACAAAAATACTTGAAAGTTTTTTTTAATAGAATAGACAAAACATAAAATACATACTAATACGAATTTAAACTAATCTTAATGAATTCAAGGGAAGTGGTACATATGGTGAATTTAAACTAGATATTTAGTACTCCTTTTTGAACATGGTCTCAATAAAGTTATGTTTAATTTCTATGTCTTTAGCCCTAAAATGTAGGATTGAGTTCTTTGTTAGGCAAATAACGTAGGTACTATCACAAAATATGAGTATGTAACTCTCATGAACTTTGTAATCTTCCATTTGGTGTTTTATCCGTTGTTGTTGAGAGCTACAACCCGGTGCATAAATGTACTCAACCTTTGTTGTTAACATTGCAATTGTGATTTGTCTCTTACTTGACCAGAAGATTATGTTTTCACCAAGAAATGTGCAATTCCCACGGGTGCTTTTTCTTTCAAGCTTGTTTCCAACATAGTAAGCATCACAATAGCAACTTAATATGTACTTAGTAGACTTCTTATAGAACAAACCAATGTTGTAAGTAAGTTTCAAGTATATAAGGATCCTCTTAACAGTAGTTAAGTGGGATTCCATTGAATCAACCTGAAATATGGCACACACGCACGCAATAAATAAAATATCAAGTATGGAAGCAATAAGATATAGGAGTGACCTAATCATTTCTTTGTATGTTTTCCAGTCAACCTTTTGGCCTGATTATTCTTTATCTAGTGAGCAAGTAATGTATATTTGTGTAGCTATAGATTTGTAATCATTCATCTTAAACTTCTTGATAAGTTCTTTTTTTTTTTTTTTTTTTTTTTTTTTTTTTTTTTTTTTTTTTTTTTTTTTTTTTTTATACTTGGTTTGACGAATGTATACACCATTCTAACTTTGTTAAATTTGTAATCCTAAGAAGAACTATAGTTCTTCCACCATGTGCATTTGAAATTGATGTTGGATTAACTTAGCAAGCTCTTGACAAAGAGTGCTATTTGTAGATCCAAATATAATTTTATCAACATAAATATGAATAACAAGAATACCGTTTTCAATAGTTTTTCCAAACAAGGTAGTGTCAACTTGCACTCTTTTAAAATCATTTTTTCGTGGAAAAGTGCTAAGTCTATCATACCATGCTCAAGGAGCATGTTATAGTTTGTGTAAGACTTTTTAGTTCGTGATTTAGATACACTTCCTAATTTATGTAACCATTCAAAAATAAACTTTTTACATCCATTTGAAATGAAGTAATATTATTATAGGGAGCAAAGGAGAGTAGGATACGTATTGTTGGAACCAAGTTGGTTTTATAGTTAGTGTTTTGATGTTAATAAAAGTCTTTCACTAGAAAAATATATTTGACTTCATAGAGTATTCAAGAAGATTCATGTCTTTGAAGAAAATATAAAATAAGATTTGATTTAGATTTATAATTAGCCAAATCCTACATTCTAGGGATAAAGACATAGAAATTTAACATGAATGTATTAGAGACTTTGTTAAAAATTGAGAATTAAATATCCAATTTATAGACACTGAACTCCAAAGGCCCGAGGTATTCCCCAAACCACTAACTAAAGACAGATTTGAATTAAGACAAATCTTAACCTTACCTTTATATCTGATTGATTTCCTGCTATTCCTAGATTAGTTTTGATTCATATTAGTATGTATTTTATGTTTCGTCTAGTCTCTTTTAAAAAAAGGGAATAAGAAAAACATTCACATCTTTTTGTCTGATGACAAAAGGGGGAGAAAGATATTTGAGAACAATTTCGTTTACTGTAATGTTTATCTCGGGAGAAAAAGTGTATGCATATTGGGAGAAAGAAACTGTAAAATTACTTAGACTTTAGGGGAGCCTTAAGTAAATGGGAGTCAAGTAGTAAACGCCAATAAATTGTTTTAAAAAATTAAAGTTTTGTCATCTTCAAAAGAGGGGAGATTGTTGGAACAAAGTTGGTTTTCCCTATTTTGATTTTGATGTTAACAAAGGTATTTTGTGAGAACATTTTATTTGGATTTATGGAATCTTTAAGTTGGCAAGAATTAGAGTAGAAAGTAAGAAGATATCAGAAGCGAAAAATATGAAGAAAAATATTAGAGGAAGTTACCAGAGGAAATGACCACAGGAAGTCACCAGATTAAGTGACTAGAGGAAGTCACTTGAGGAAGTGACTTGAGGAAGTAAAAGGTTATAGGAAATCAAATCAAATTAGTCAATGAAATCTTTAGAATCAAACAAATACACATTTTGAAAAAGTACGCGCATCTGCCTCTAATAGCGTTATTCTCGTAGTTCAACATGTTTCTTGTAGTTCAACGTGTTTATGGTTGCTCAACCTGTTACTAGTATTTCTACATGCCTCTGATGAACAATATTTTTGCATGCCTCTGTTGAACAGTATTTTTGTATGCCTTTGATGAACTGTATTTCTACATGCCTTTGATGAATAGTAATTTTAGCATGCCTTTGATGAAAAAAATTGTTAGCATGAAGCCAAAAATATCTTTTTGGACACCCGATTAAAATTATTCATCGATGAATAATTTAGATTAATTACGGTGAATCTTTTAGGGAAGAATTTTTTTTTTTTCTGAGATGCATCGTTTTTCGGAAAAATTCATCTGTCAATTGAATTGCGGCGAGAGAAGATATTTTTATGAAAAAGTGTTTTGAGAAGTGATGTGAGATGATGGGTGAAATGATGATTTTTCTAAAATATTTAAATTTTTATTTAGATATTTGTTTTATTTATTATATATATATAGGTTTTTGGAAAGAAAGGTTAGAAACATTTTTCCCTTTTCATGCATACTCCATCTTTCATTTTCTTTGTTGCTTTCTTCTTCTACAAGAAAAAACCAAGTGTTGGAAGAAAAGAAAAACTGAAACATTTCTCCTGCCTCGCAAGTTTCATATTCTTCCTTCTCTGTTTCTAAACCAAGCTTTGTTTTTTTTCAAAAACCGTCAAACATAAATCCTCACTTTTTTTTGACTTCTGAGCTTCATTTCGAGAAGTGACAGCAGGGAAAGTTGCTCATCTCCACGCTGCTGTGCTAGTGAGCCACTTTCAGAAGTGACGTGCGAACGAAAATTTTACCGTAATTAATCGCGGTGCCGTAATCGGTTGTTAAAGCTACAACTAAGGTAAGGGCTCCTTCCAAACTTTTAGATTGCATATATGACTTTATATGTGTATTTATGGAGGTGGAAATTTGTGAGATTTGTGTGTGAGGTTGTGGAAAATGAATTTAATGTGATTTATGTGTGTTGTGGAGATGAAATTTGGTGGTTTATGTGTAAAAATGTGGAGTTTTAAAATTAGGTGATTTATGTTTGAATTGTTGATATTTAATTGAGGTGCTATATGTGTGTTGTGGAATTGAATTGATTGTTTTTGGTGTGAATTACTGGTAATTAAATTTGATGTGTTTGAGTTACGTAATGAGTTATTTTCAAATAAACAAGTTTGAACTGAAGTTGAAATTTTACAAAAAAACTTAGAGTTGTTAAAGTTGTGAAAAAGTTCAAATTTTAACTAAGTTAAAGAGTTTGAGCAAAAAGATAGATTGAAATTAAAAATGGTTAGAGTTTAAAATGTTACTCTTTTAACTACTCTTGAACTGAGTTTAAAAAGAAAAAAAGTTTAGAGTATTTTATTAACTCAAAAATTTCGGTGCTTTAATAGTCGAGCGTGTGAATGTGAGATTTGGACAATATTTGTTTTATTTAGTTTTAACTAAATAATGTAGATTATTTGGTTTTAAAAGTTTGGTGTGTGAGAAAGATTTAATTTTGGGAATTTTGTTGTGGTTGGATTAATTTTATTGTGAACAAATTGTTATAAATATTTATGTTTATGTAGTTAGCTCCTTGAGTCTCAAAAAGGAATCGAGACCGTTGGCACCGAGTTAGCGATGGAGAGAACTCTAATATATTAATATTGTTGTGGTGATTAAGTTTTGATGTGATTGTGTATTCATAACTGATAATATGTGTGTTATGAATTTTATTGAGGAAATCTATTTTGAGTATACTTTATGATAAGTTTGAAAAATTGTTGGTGTTAAATATTTAACACTAAATAATGAGTATTAAAAATGAGGAATCTTTTAATAGTTGCATTTACTTAATGATTGTGGTGAAAAGAGTCAGAGTATGCTCATGCATTTCATAGTACATGGTGACCGCAATGGGGCCATGATGATAGTGGTGACCGTGATGAGCCACGAGATGATTCCATGTGACCTGTTGGTTCATCTTATCCTTATACGGAATATCGCATCGTGTTGATCTGTGAGAGATTGCACCTTGGTAATTAGTGCTGGTCTATGAGAGGTTGCACTCTAGAATGTGCTGATTTGTGAGCGATTGCACTCTAGAAAATCGTGTTGATCTGTGAGCGATTGCACGCTAGTAAATCATGCTGATCCGTGAGAGAATGCACATTGGTAATTAGAATTGGTCTTTGAGATGCTGTATAATTATGATATACGCCCCTTCGAGGAGGGTTTTGGTTTGGAAATTCCAGAATCATGCGCATTGGCATATACGCATTGCATTAGGGTGTTTGACACGCGAGTCATGTTTGTTATAATATGATGATTATATATACATACATACTCAGTTATTGTTTGCTATTGTGCCGTAATTGCTTTGAGGTGTGAATTTGGGTTGATTAAGTTTTGATGTAATTATGTGTTCATAATTGATGTTATGAATGTTTGATGTGTGATTGAGGTGTGAATTTGTGGAGATTAATTTGGTGTGACTTATATGTTCATAATTGGTCTTATGAATGAGTGAAGTGTTAATTGATTCAGAGCTATTTTAGACCTGAAGATCTGCATTTTTCTCAGTTGTATTCGGCTACGACAGTGCTGTATTCGAATACGATAGTGCAGTTTTGTTAAAAACTTCATTTTCGACTTTGTTTATGCATTTTTGACATATGAAAACCCTTTCAAGGAGTATACTAAGTTAAAAGGTTATTTGTGCATTTGAAATTTAAATGCTAGGTGATATTTGTTAATTTTGGTTGGTGACCCTTTACAATTGTTGTGGAAATCTGGGCTTTGTCCCCAGACGACAACCAGGATCATCCTATTGGTTAGTACCTTGGAGATGGAAAGGTAGTTAGACATACCTGACCGAAGTTGTGTCAGGAGGATCTTGCAGATCGCGTGGAGATCACTCGGGTTGTGTAGTTTTTTGTAGCATGATCATATTAAATGGCTGTATAAGGGTCAAATGTCTTTTTTTTGTGTGTGGTTGTATTTATTTCATTTTGGAAGACTGTACCTATACCTTATATTGTCAGCTTGACTTTTGTTTTGGTGGGTCTATGTACTACTTTTTGATGTGACGTGAGGGATTTAAAATTCTTGGAGAAGTGCTTTTGTACAGGTGTCTGCCGAGAATACCCCAGGGGTATGAGCTATGTCAGATAGGTCTCATAGCCCCGATGTATTTTGCTGTTTAAATACTTTGGATTTTTGTTTCAAAAACTATTTCCGCTGTTTGTAAATATTGATGACTTTTATCGTTTGTGTTACGACTTACATATTTTATCCAAAAGTATTTCTCTGAATTTGAATTTGTATAAAATAAAAAAATAAAAAAAATTCAGAGTTGTGTATTGAAAATTGGGCTGTTACAAACCCGAATCCGTTATAGCTCAAATCAAGCAACAATATGAAATAAGAATCATGTTTTCAAAGACAATCTAAAATAAGATTTGATTCAAATTTATGATTGAAGAAAATCTTTGACCAAGATTACTAGAAGATTTGATCAAGATTTATCACAATAAGAAATTAATTATTTACAAGAAGATTTAATCAAGATTTATTTACAAGAAGATATGAATTATTTACAAGAAGATTTGATCAAGATTTATCACAAGATATTAATTATTTAGAAGAAGATTTGATCAAGATTATCTATAAGAATATATGAATTATTTACAAGAAGATATGATCAAGAATTGTTTACATGAAAATACATTTATTATTTGCAAAAATATGATTCAGATTTTGCATGGACAAAGGAGAAACCCTTACCTATTTTTTAAATATATACTCAAGGATGAAGAAGAAGAAAAGAGAATGCACAAACACAAAACTTTCTAAGTCATTTGAGTTCATAAGGTTAAGGTTTAGAGAAATACTTGGTCAAACGATATATTTTCTAAGTGTTTTCCAGTTTGAGAGTAATTATTACAATAATCTTGTTAGAAGGAAACAATTTGTACCAAACTCTTATAACCTAACCCAATAGTGGCTTTCATGTTGCTCAAGTAATCTGTAGGTTTTGAAGTTGTGTTGAGAAGACTTAGTATGTAAAGTCAAGGTGTTTGTGTTCCTCAAAAAGTATGCAGGGGCCAGTTTTTTTTTTAGAACACTGGCTTTTAGGGTTAAGTGGTGTGTAATTCAAGTTTTGAATTAATGGATTAAATCCTTCTAAGTGAGGGGACTGGACGTAGCTACCAAGTTGATGGTGAACTTCTAAGTGATTAAATCATTTTAATTTTGCATTTCTTGTTTTACTTCTACCTATGATCACTTAACTATATTGCTACTACGTTTATTGTAAGTAAGTCATCAAACTCAAACCAGTTTAAAATAAATTAGCAAAAAGAATCTAACTTAGTCAAACACAATTCAACCCCCTTCCCTACTCGTGTTTTCACCTTCAACCATTACCTAATGTGTTGAGTCCAATGATCTTACCCTTTTGATCACCTTAAAAACCAATGAATCATTTATTCTTGAGGGTTAGGTCTTGAAACATAGACTTTTCTCCCATCATGTATTGTGGGCATCGACTATCCATGTACTATTACTGGTGTTTTAACTTTGTTTCTAAGAATATCTCCAAGATAGATTATTTAAATCTTTCATAGTGAAAGGATTGGACGTAGCTACCGTGTTAGGGGTGAACCTAGATAAATTGGCGCTTGTTGTTCTGTGTTTATTGTTTTATGGGATCTATTTTTATCGCTCATTTTAATCTTGCATAAAACATGTTAAAATAAAACACAATCCAAATCCCCATTTTCTTGTGTTTCTTGTTCATGACTACCTTTGTTGCTTCCAGACTATTGCAAAAACTCTCAAAGATCAAGATAAGATGGAAAAAGATATTTGTGTTGCAGAGTCAAGAGGACTAGATTATTTTCTCCCTCATAATCCTCTGACGTTTAGGGGTATTATGAGTCTAGAAAATGCGAATCAATGGATCTAAGAAGTAGATAAAATCTTTGAAATGATTAACTATGAAGTCGGAGAGAGGGTTAAATATGCTATGTATCTACTACTTTGGGAGGCCAAGTACTGGTGGAAAAATACAATACTTTTGATGGAGTCAACTCCTAAGGTAGTGAATTAGGAGTCATTGAGGGGAAATTTTTTAGACAAGTCATTTTGGATTAGCACCATAACTAAGTTGGTTGACGATTTCCTTAAGCTTTATCAGGGAAATATGATTAATGGTGAGTATAAGGCTAAGTTTGAGTTGTTTTCAAGGCATTTCAAGTTTTATGTGAAGAGTTTGATGAATATTTTACGTACCACCGTTTTCAAAATTAAGTGAAGTATAAGATTTAGAGCTCTATTATGCCTTTGGGAATTATGCGCTTTCAAGCTTTGGTGGAAAAATGTCAAGATGTGGAGGACATGAAAACCAAGAAGGAAAGTAGGAGGGAACTTTAACTTAGGGGTGTGAGTCGCATGAATAATCCTAACAACATGGGAAACAAGTGGCTAAGCTATATAACTGACCACAAGTCAACAACATGAGTCTGAATCACTTAGTGAACCACAACTCAAGAGTTGCAAGAGGATAGTCGAGGCAAATAGTCATTTGTTTTTGATATGGTGAAGAGGGGCAGTATTCTACTACTTGTATTTCAAAGGGTCTTTCTTGTTTCACGTAGTCAAGAGTGAATGTATCCAAGGTCGTTGTCCTACTTATAAGGGTCATGTTTATTATGTGAGTGATGAGGTTGGGAATCAATCTAACAACTTGATCCAAAGAGACTACTAGATTGCAGGTAACACCCTTACTGCATTTTTTGAGTCAAAGGCAACCCATTTCTTCAGTGCTTTGGATTATGTGATTTATTTGAATTTATTTGTGTTTTCCCTGCCTTTTGATTTGGTTGTTTCCACACTTGCTAAGGATTTGACTATAACCAGTGGTTGTTTGCATTGCCAAATAACTATTTAGAAAAGAGATTTATTGGTTAATTTAATTTGTTTATCCCTACAATCGCTTGAGATAGTTCTTGGTATGGATTGGATGTCGTATCACTATGTGATATTGGATTACGCTCACAAGTTGGTAATTTTCCCCAAGCCATAAGTTATTAGGTGTCTTTCTGTTATCAAGCCCGTAGCTTCGTTAAAAGAAGGAACTCAAGAGTTTCGATCATTGGCTAACGTATAGGCGAAGATGTGTGTGAGCATAGAAGACATGGTGTTTGTCATGGAATATATGGATGTGTTTCCAATGGAGATTCCAGGGTTACCACCAATAAGAAAAATGGAGTTCGTCATTGATCTACACCGAAGAACTGGACCTATCTTAATTGCACCATATCGTATGTCACCATCGAAATTGAATGATCTCAAGGGCCGAATTGCAAAATTGTTGGAATAATGATTTATTAGACCAAATGTATCACCATGAGAAACTGTGGTGTTGTTGGTTAAGAAGAAAGACGGTCGCTCAAACTTATGTGTGGACTATAGGCAACTAAGTAAGACGACTATTAAGAATCGGTATCCTTTTCCACACATTGATGATATGATGGACCAGTTTAGTGGCGGGAGAATGTTTTCAAAGATGGATTTGATGTTAGGTGACCATATGATTCAAGTAAGAGAATTAGAAATCTATGAAACCACTTTCCAAACCCGTTATAGTTATTGCGAGTATCTTGTCATGCCTTTGGAGTGACCAATGAACCAACAATTTTTATGGATTACATGAATAGGATCTTCAATCCACATCTAGATAAGTTTGTTGAGATGTTCGTTAATGATATTCTAATTGATTCAAAGAGCTGAAAACATCACAAGGAGCAGTTGTGTGAATTTCTAGAAGTTCTACATGAGAAACGGTTGTATACCAAATATGTCAAAGTGCGAGTTTTGGCTAGAAGTGAACTTCCTAGAACATATGATAACCAAGGACGATAATGATGTAAAGCCAACAAAGAATGAGATTGTACTCACTTGGAAACAACCTCAAACAATCGCGAATATACGAAGTTTCTTCATACTTGTGGGCTATTACATGAGATTTATTGAAGGTTTAGCTAAGATTATGATGCCATTGGTACATTACATTTTTCATTGTCTCCACTTCTTTCTTCATGTTGAGAGATGTTTCTATATAAGCACTGAGGAATATATTTGTTGGTGATATTATTAGTGGAGATTATGATTAACATTTAAAGTATATCATCGTTTCAAGACATGTCCATATATATCTTCATAATTAATTCAATGTATCTTTATTTAAAGATGGTAGATACTAGAGGATGAAACTTTCAGAGGATGTCAGTGCACTTCTTCAATTAAAGGATTAGTGTATCTTTAATGAGAAGAGAATGTATCAGACATAGAATAACTAGAGCAAGTTTGTATAATTTGATTCTTTAGAGGAGCGTTAATCATAGTCAAAGACAACTTTAATAGATTCTTCATAGTTAAAATGCATTTGCCTTGACTAATAAATTTTTTTCTCAAGCCATTAGAGGTTTTACTTTTCCTAGAGCGTTAATTGTAATATAAGATTCATTCAGAGCTTTCTTATTTGGTTTTGAGTTAGAGGGTCAACAAATGTTTTAACTCTTCATTAACTTTAGTAAGAGTCAGATGATCATTGTAGTGTTCTTTTCTTTTATGATCAAAAGGTTAACCGTTTACTCATATTTGCGTTGTCTTTAATGCTTTGACTCAAACTGTAGGTTTTCAGATGTTGTTGTAATGCTTCTTATTCTTATATCACGACTTACTCTATTAGTAAACATAATTACTTGTTTATTATATGATAATATTCTTCAATGTGAAAAACAAATAGATTATTATCTCTAACTTACTCACAAATTATTTCATGTTAAAATAGATAGTTATTAATATAAATCTTTATCTTAAATTTAGTTTGCACACTTAGCAAACAATTAAGGGATAATTGTTCTTACTATTTTTGTATTATCAAAACATCAATGAGAAGATTATAGCTAAAACCACGTTTGAACTAAAAGTTGAGACCAAATGTAGCAGCCATTCATGAAGCAAAAAATCATGAAAAATTGCCTCTAGAAGAACTGATAAGTACACTCAAATTTCATTAGATTAAACTAGTTGAAGATGAACCAAATAGAAAGTCTAAATCCCTTGCTCTCAAGGCAATGGGGAAGAAAACTTTTTCCAAGGAATTTTATGCTATAGAAGAATCAGAGGAAAGTGACTCTCATGATCAGACTGAAGAATCAAACAATGAATAACAATATTTCATTTCTAAGAGATTTCATTGGATGTGGAATAATAGAAAGAAAGCCTTTCCCAAAAAAGATTCCAAATGGTCAAGAGATAGGATATACAAAAAAGATAAATCCAAAAGAAATATATCATTTTCTATGAGTGCAAAGATTTAGGAAACTTCAAATCAGAATGTCCTAAGCTTGAAAAATGAAGATATAAAAAAAAAAGAGTTCAAAAAGATGAAAAGGATTCTGATGGGCACTTGGGATGACTTTGACGACTCATTAGATGAAGATGAAGATGAAGAGAAAAGAAATATGGCTTTAATGGCTAATATTCATTCTGACTCTGACAATGAATCAATAAAGAAATAAATAAAGGTACTTTCTAACATTACTCGTCATGAACTAATAACCATGTTAAATGAATTTTTAAACAAAAATATGAATTTATGTGTTCTTATTGTCTTAAGAAAGGCCATGATAAGAGAACTTGTCCTATGTGGAAAACATGGAAAGACAATAAACCTCCTAGAACTAATAAACAAGGATCCAACCATATGTGGGTACCTAAGAACTAAATAATTTATATTGTAGATATCTTTAGTAGCATGATTGAAACACCTGTCATAGTACCTGAACAGTGGCTGCTCATGATACATGATGGGAGATAGGCATAAGTTCGAAGACCTAACTCTATAGGATGAAGAATACGTGGGATTTAGAAGAAATCGAAAAGGTAGAATCATAGGTACAAATATAATAGATAATAGTTCTCTTCCTTATATTGAACATGTTTTACTTGTAAATTGACTAATGCATAACCTATTGAGCATAAGTCCATTAAGCGATAGTGGTTATGATGTAGTCTTCAATCAATAGTCTTGTAAAGCTATTAGTCAAACATATGGATATATACTTTTTACTGGTAAGAGGAAAAACAACATTTAAAGAATAAATTTGTTAGATTTAGAAAAACAAGAAGTAAAGTGTGTTAGAACCAAGTTGGTTTGAAGAACTATAACCCCTTACTTGTTTTGATGATAGCAAAATTATTTCGAGGGAGCAATTTAAAGCACTAATGTTTTGTTTAAGTGCGTAGTTCATAGATCAGATTTATTTTGAATGACTTTACGCCGCATACTCTGATGATTGGAATAAGTTAAAGGAATCTCAAGACTACGTTGTGATTTCCATATTCTAAGTCAGGTGAATGCGATCTAAAGCGTGCCTCTGGTGACTCTATCTAATACAAACAATGCTCTATTAACTCTGACTCTAATGACTCAACATGCATTTGATCACTCTGACTCTAAAAACGTAAATGATCGCTTGCCTCTATGAAGTGTGACAAACAAGTCATTTTCTAGCTTTGATAATCGCGTTAAGCATATAATCGTTCGAATTTGTCTAAAAGTCGACACTCTAAAAGTCAAAACTCTAATAAACAGTCAACACTTTAGGTAGTCAGTACTTTGATGAAAACTCAATGTTTTGGAAAGTCAATACTCTGATAAAAAGTGAACACTCTAAATAAGACAAATTTGTAAATCATATACTCAACACCCTGAATCTGTTATTTTCTGAAGGCATATGTGACATACTCTGATTATGATATCATTTTCTCTCTCTATCTTCATATCAAGACACACAAAATCAACTACAAGGATTATTTCTTGACTAGGTTTAATGGCAAATCAATCTTCGAGGGTTTGATAAGAAATCTCAAAATGCATGATGATTTCTTGTAATTAGGATAAACATCCATAAACCCTAAAGCTCTCCATAAAAGGATGTGTAACCTTCATTGAAGATAAAACAACAAACAATGCACTCCAATAAGCACATCATAGTCGTCCCTGCACTCTTGCTCTCTATAATTTATTTTGTCTAAGTGTAGATCAACAATTTATATAAATACAACATTGTAAACACCCTATTGTGTGAGTATTCATAAACACCTTAAACTTATTATTTTGTAACATAGCCTAATTGTGACAACATTCTTCAATAACTTGATTGTTCTAAGCTAAAAGGTAGATAAGACTTGAACAGAGTCAGTTTGACTTGCAGGTATTTAGTGGAATGGTCATTTAGTTGGGGAATTAGTGGATTAAATCCTTAAGTTTAACGGAATTGGGCTAGCTACTATATTGGTGGTGTACTAGGATAAATTGGTCGCGTTGTTCTGTGGTTATGTTTTATCTTCTCCTTTTTTATCACTTTGTTTTAATCTTGTTAAAACATATTTTGAAAATAAAACGCAATTCAAACTTCCCATTTATTGTTTTTCTCATTCTACAAAGTGTCTAATTTCAATCAACGAATAACAACTAATTTTGCACAAAATGTTGAGGCATGCTAACTTGAGAATGATCTCAAAGTGAAAAAAACTCAACTTAAAACACAAGGATTCATTGCATAAATGTTTACTACATTATGCAAACAAGTGAAAAATGAAAAAGGCTTTTTCATTACAATAATTCGTAGTTATCATGGTGGTAAATATGAAAAAGCACTTCCAAATTTTTGAGAAGAAAATGGACTTTTACATAAGTTTTCTTCCCCTAGAACATTTCAATAAAATGGTGTTATATAAAGGAAAAACATATCTCTGGAAGACATGACATGAACCCTAATTCATGTACTGAATATTATAAATCGCTTTTGGACAGTAGCAGTAAACAATGCATGTTAAATTCATAGTAAAATTGATATAAGACTCCCTTTGAGCTGTGGAAAAGAATAAAACTCAATATTTCTTATTTTTACATATGTACATATGTTTTATTTTAAATACAAACGAAAATCTTGGAAAGTTTGATTCAAAATCACAAAAATATATCGTTTTGTGATACTATGAACGATCTAAGAAATACAAAGTATACAATAAAGAGTGTCAAATTGTTGAGGAATCAATACATGTAAAATTCGATGACAAGAAGCTTGGCTATAAAAAGTCAAAGTTTGATGAGAATTTTGTCAATTTATAGTTTTTAGAAGAACTAGAAAAATCTAAGGAAACTGACAAAGTCTCTGATGGGAAATTCAACAACAAATAACAATAACAACTCTAACAGAGCAATATGCAGCGGATAATCAATTTCCCAAACTTGCAAGAATCTGTGAGGAGCAACAACAAATAATCACAGCAACTAAAATCACTACCACAAAGGACACAATAATTTTTAACGTGGAAAAACCTTCTCAATGTGAGAAGTAAACAACTACGAGACCAAGCCAGTAATAGAGCTCCACTATGATCAAAATATGGGTACAAGAGAGTTTCAAATATGGCACAAATTTGTGCTCAGTAACCAGCCAAAAACAGCAAGGTAACTAGCACAACAATCAGCCAAAACAATGAGAAAACAAGCATGAAATTGAGAACAAAGTTCAGCAGAAAAACTAGAAAAAACCGCTACTGTACGAGCTCCATTTCTCCCACCTCAGACCTCTGATCGACGATCCAACCAGTCAGATTGAAGTACCATGAGTCACGAACCTGCTGTCCAAATTTCAGCCCGATCTGACGGTGAACGAAGGAGAAATCGCGAATCTAGTGCAGCTGCTCTGTTTTATGCGAAAATGAGTTTTGCTCTTCCTCTCTCACTTTTCTCTTTGCATCACTCTGTGAATTCAGCTCTCTCTCTCTCTCTCTCTCTCTCTCTCACTAATCTGACCTCTCTCCACTTGGTTAAGTGAGACACATGGGCTTGCACATATTGAGCCTTTCTCCACATAGGAAGGGAGCCCAAAACCCAACAGTCTCCCTCTAATGTACCAGAAGATGATTCTAATGGGATTCTTGATCAAATTTAAAATTACTTTATAGTGCTCTTTATCCTTTAACTTTGTCTTAGCGTCAGACTTTGTTAGAGGACAGACAAAGATCAAGTGTGGTAGAATTGATCATAAACCATATTTTGTAAAATATATATGGTTTTATCTACCTTTTGTTTTATCTTATATTATGGTTTTAATTTTCACTTATCCTTATTTATTCTCAATTTTTAGATAATTGTCCGTGAATTCAAAAATTATACAAATGAGTGAATTTTAATGAATTTGAAGACAAAATATGCGAGGCCCTACGTTTGTTGTTACAAGTCTAATATGTGAAGCAGGTATCAATCTAAAATATGCGAGGCCCTAATATTGTTTGGCGAAAATTAGGCTGCTGGTATCAGTCTAAAAGATAAAGAAGACAGGTTGTTGAGTGACTTGAGCAGCACATGAGCAATAAAACAAAGTGAAGCATCGCAAATTGGGGATATATATATGAAGAAAGAACGTGATGAAGTAGAGGAAAAACGGAGCTGCACCAAAGATTGAATTCTAAAACCAAGAAACTGTTTGGAGCAAAGTGTCTCAAGTTTTAGATCAAAAATACATAAAAAGGTTTTATTTCCTTTATAAACAGTTATATTATTTATTTCATAAAAATATTTTATTTCTTTTCTCTTAATTTGATGAACAATTACGCTATTTATTTCATTTAATATATGTCAATGAGTAACTAAGTTTTCTTCTAAGGATTTTGTCGATCTTATAATTAAAATACCTCTTTATTATGTCTTAATTTTAATTCTAGTTTTATTTTAGATTCTTATTTTTTTTTATCTCATTTAAATTATTCTATTGTTATATTTACATGATTGGGATGACCAACATTTGCATGTCTTAATCAATCAATTAACTCGTGACCAATTACAATTAATTGATATATCTATAGGATAATTGATATTAAAATTCTTGTATGATAAAACATAGATACTAATCTTTCAATCATTCAACCTCTTGGTTCTTTTTATTTTCTCTTAATTATATTTTTTGTATGATCAATGAAATAATTAATTTAGGAAAAAAAGCATTACTTTGAATGATCAAATTTTTCTAATAGTTTTAGAAGAGAGATTGATACTTAAGAAAACAAATAAGAATTCATATAAAACTATAATTTGAAGTATTGAAATTACATGTGAAACAAATGATCCTAGGCCTTTCTCCATTAAATTCAAATTTGTGTTGTTATTTTCATTTTAATACTTGCGATTTTGTTATCGTGAATCAATCATAATAATCATTTGATAATTGTTAAGTGAATCTATATGGATACGATAATCTTATAAACTACTACTTGACAAACTCGTACATTTGTAGATTTTGCGCAACACAATGCAAAAAGAACTGAATCTATTCAAGATAAATTATGTGTGGGATCTGGTACCCAGAGCCCAAAGAAAAGAAACAATTGGAACCAAGTGAGTTTTTAGAAACAAACTCAATAAAAAGATGAAGTTGTAAGAATTATAACTAGGTTGGTAGCTCAAGGCTACACTAAACAGAAATGTAATGATTATACTGAAACCTTTTCTACAGTAGCAAGGTAGGAAGCTTTTAGAATTTTATTTTTATTTGTAGAATTTAACAACATTATTCTGTATCAAATGAACCTGAAAAGTGCATTTCTAAATGATTTTATCAATGAGGAAGTGCATGTTAAGAAACCTCTTCGATTTGAAGAAAATGAATTTCCATATCATGTTTTTAAATTGAAAAAATATATTTATGGTCTTAAGCAAGCTCTAAGAGCTTGGTGTGCAAGGCGGAAAATTTTTCTTTTGAAAAACAATTTTGAAAGAGGACAGTTGTATACTTCTTTGTTTAAAAAATCATCTAAAAGTTATCTTCTCATTGTTCAAGTATATATGAATGACATTATTCGTGGTTCTACTAATGAAAAGTTATGTATTTTGGGGAATTTTGTGTTGAATTTCTGAGGCTTTTTAGCCAATTTTATGGCATTTTGTGAGTTAAATGCAAAAATATCTTTTTGGAGACTTGATTAAAATTATTCGTCGATGAATAATTTTATTTAATTACAGTGAATCTTTTGTCGAAGAAATTTTTTTTTGAGATGCAGCATTTTTCAAAAAAAATCATCTGCCCATTGAATTACGGCGAGAGTAGATATTTTTCTAAAAAAATGGTTTGTGATATGATGTGAGGTGACATGCGTAATGATGATTTTTATAAAAATATCTAGATATTTATTTAAATATTTATTATATATATATATATAAGAAAGGCAAAGAAAGGAAGCATGTTTCCCTCTATAGCCGTGCCTTCCTTATTTCCTTCTTTTCCTTCTTTTCCTTCTGTGTTTCCACCCCAAACCGAAGTTTTGGGTTATTCTTCAAAAATCAAAAATAAACCTCCATTAATCTACTACATCTAAGCTTCCATTCGAGAAGTGACAGAAGAGAAAGTTGCTCATTGCCACGCTGCGGTGCTAGTGATCTAGTTTTCGACGCGATGTCACGAACTTAAATTTTACCGGAATTAATTACGGTACCGTAATCGCTAGTTAGAGCTAATGTTAAGGTAAGCGCTCCTTCCAAAATTTTAGTTTGCATTTAGGACATTATTTGTGATTTTGTGGAAAAGAAATTTGATGTATTTGATGTGTGGATTTGTAGAAAATGAATTTAATGCGATTATGTGCAATTTAGTGAAATTTAAATTTGAGGTGTGGTTTGTGGTGATCCATATTTGGTTTGATTTATATGTTCATAATTATTATTATGAATTTTTGAGATGTGATTTATTTGTGGATTTTGTAGAAAATGAATTGACGAAATTTGATGGTTTATGTGTAAAAATATGGAGTTTTGAAATTGGGTGAGTTATGTTTGAATTGTTGAAATTTAATTGTGGTGCTATATATGTGTTGTGGAATTGAATTGATTGAATTTGGTGTGAATTGACGGTAATTAAATTTGATGTGTTTGAGTTACGTAATGAGTTATTTTCAAATAAATGAGTTTGAACTGAAGTTGAAATTTTACGAAAAATTTAGAGTTGTTAAAGTTGTGAAAAAAAATTCAATTTTAACTAAGTTAAAGAGTTAGAGCAAAAAGATAGATTGAAATTAAAAATGGTTAGAGTTTAAAATATTACTCTTTTAATTACTCTTTGATTGAGTTTAAAAAGAAAAAAAAAAAAAGGTTTTGAGTATTTTATTTACTCAAAAATTTCGGTGCTTTAAATGCCGAGTGTGTGTATGTGAAATTTGGACAATATTTGTTTAATTTAGTTTTAAGTAAATAATATAGATTATTTGGTTTTAAAAGTTTGGTGTGTAAGAAAGATTTAATTTTAAGAATTTTGTTGTGTGTGAATTAATTTTATTGTGAACAAATTGTTATAAATATTTATGTTTATGTAGTTAGCTCCTTGAGTCTCGAAAATGAATCGAGACCGTTGGCACCGAGTTAGCGGTGAGGAGAACTCTGATATATTAATGTTGTTGTGGTGATTTATGGTTGAAAATTTTGGAGATTGAATATGGGTGATTAATGTTTGGAAATTTTGGTGATTCATGTTTGGTGAAATTAATGTGTTCATAATTAATATTATGAATTTTTGAGAAGAAATTTATGTGTGACTTGGTGGAAAATGAATTTAATTCAATTTA
>NC_021165.2:39051697-39052261 GCF_000331145.2 Cicer arietinum
AATTCTAGAATCATGCATTTTGGCATATACGCATTGCATTAGAGTGTTTGGCATGCGAGTTATGTTTTGCTCATTCATTTCATAGTACATGGTGACCGCGATGGGGCCATGGTGATAGTGGTGACCGTGATGGGCCACGGGATGATGCCATGTGAATTGTTGGTTCATCTTATCCTTGCGGGGATTGTCGTGTCGTGCTGATCTGTGAGAGATTGCACTCTAGAATGTGCTGATCTGTGAGTGATTGCACTCTAGAAAATCGTGTTGGTCTGTGAGAGACTGCACGTTAGTAAATTGTGTTGGTCTGTGAGCGACTGCACTCTTGTATGTCGTGCTGGTCTATGAGAGACTGCATGCTAGTAAATCGTGCTGATCCGTGAGAGATTGCACCTTGATAATTAGTACTGGTCTGTGAGAGGTTGTATAATAATGATTTACGCCATTCAAGGAGGGTTTTGGTTTGGAATTCTGGAATCATGCATTTTGGCATATACGCATTGCATTATAGTGTTTGGCATGCGAGTTATGTTTGTTATACTATGATGATTGTATATACATATTCGG
>NC_021165.2:39052808-39057660 GCF_000331145.2 Cicer arietinum
AAGTGTTGATTGATTCAGAGCTATTTTAGAACTGAAAATCTGCATTTTCTCTGTTGTATTCGGCTATGACAGTGCAGTTTGTTAAAACTTCATTTTTCAACATTGTTTATGCATTTTTGGACATATGAAAACCCTTTCGAGGAGTATGCTAAGACGAAAGGTTCTTTTGAGCATTTGAAAATATAAAAATTTTGCTATGTGATATTTGTTAATTTCGGTTGGTGACCTTTACAATTAATGTGGAAATCTGGGCTTTGCCCTCATATGAGAAACAGGATCATCCTACCGGTTAGTACCCTGGAGATGGGAAAGTAGTTAGTCATACCTGAACGAAGCTATGTCAGAAGGATCTTGCGGGGGGCGTTGAGGTCACCCAGGTTGTATAGCTTTTTGTAGCATGATCAGATTAGAGGGCTGTATAGGGTTTAGTTGTCTTTCTTTTGTGGATGTATTTATTTCAATTTGAAAGACTGTACCTATACCTCATATTGTCAGTTCGACTTTTATTTTGATGGGTCTTTGTACCATTTTTTTGATGCGACGTGGGGAAGTTAAAATTCTTGGGGCAATGTTTTTGTACAGGTGTCTGCCGAGAATACTCCAGGGGTATGAGCTTTGTCTGATAGGTCTCATAGCCCCGGTGTATTTTGTCGTGTAAATACTTTGGGTTTGTATTTCAAAAACTATTTCCGCTGCTAGTAAATATTGTTGGCTTTTGTCGTTATGTTACGACTTAAATATTTCATCCAAAAGTATTTTCTTTGTTTTAAAAAAAAAAAAAAAATACACTCGCGCTGTCAAAAATCGGGGACTGTGGAGTTTTGGTTATCGATTGTAGGTCAACTTGTAGGTTGGGAGTTGTTATCTGATCATGCGTCGGGTTAAGTTGTCTGAGTTGTCAGGTCTGGTGTATTTGTTGTGTATTGATGTAGTCGAAATTTATTTTTGGAATTATTCTAAGGGGTGTTGAGATTTCTTCTTGATGTTGGTTTTGAGGAAACAATGCATCCAAGAAGGGATAACACAGCAAGAGTCAACGACAATGGTGATGATCAAATGGTCGAAGCTATGAATAACATGGTTGCTTCTGTTGCTGCACAGACTACTGCATAGACTCTGCGAGATCTGGAGAAGAGGGAAATAGAGATATGTGCTGTTGCGTCAAGGGGATTAGAATATTTTCACCGTTACCATCCTCCAAAGTTCAAGGGTGATGAGAACTCAGAAAACGCTGATCAGTGGATTCACAAACTGGAAAAGATCTTCGAGTTGACGGATTGTCAGGCAGAGTTGTAGCGAATCATGACGACATGAAAATTATGAAGTGGTTCCAAGGACACATAAGCTATGTGTTGGTGTTAACTCGAAGATGATATGTATGGATGGATTAACATTAGTCTAATAATAGATTTCAAGTAAAGATCTAAGTGGAGGACTTTTGTTAAGAAAAGTATTAGAGGTTTTCCTGGTAGATTTCAGGACGAGACTAGATGAAGTTTGATAATTGTCAAAGAGAAGTGAACATCATCAAATGGTTGAGAAGACGAGGCTTCCTTTTGGAATAGTATTTGGTGCTTAGGTGTCCAGGAAGAGGCTTGTATTAAAGTCAAGGGGCACCACACATTAGGAGTGAATACTACCTTGGTTAGGAAAATGACGCTTTGAGGAATAGTCAATACCTTGAGGGGTAAGGTCCAGCATTCGAGTTAAACTAGATTCACAACTTAGATTGTTAAGTATGAATCTCATGACGATTATAAGAGAGAGAATATATATTTCTTTGATAAGTGACAAATATCTGTGTGGTTTAGGAGATGGTAAGTATGGATAGTGATTTTAGATGAAACTATAAATGCGTAAGTGTGAATTTCGGGTGATGTCTGGATAAACATAATGGGTTAAGCCTTGATGTATTGAACCATATGTCACTATTAAGTGGAATTGGAAGTATATAGTACGAGGATACTTAGAGATTGTAGCAAAGTAAGCTTATTACAGGATGGTAAACATTTGGAGAATGTGTATATTTTGATAGGATAGAGGGATTGATCAAGATTTGATTTGGGACCCTAAGATGATTGATCTTTAAGTCGATGGTTTAAAATCCATAAGGTTATGAATGAGAGTGTTTGAAGATTTACTAAAAATGTTGTGTTATGAATAGAAGAGTTTTCATTAGTGAGATTACTAAGAAGATTAGACTCAATGATGAAAAAGACCTGGTATAGTATCTTAAGATGAAATGGATGAAATTAGATGGTGTGATGAGTATTTGGAGATTTCGAGGATCAAATTTTATAATCTTATTTAATGGTAGAAAGTGAAAAAGAAGAAATGTAACAAATGATTTATGGTTTAGATGTTGACATTTGATGAATAGAAGAGTTTTCATTAGTGAGATTACTAAGAAGATTAGACTCAATGATGAAAAAGACCTGGTATAGTATCTTAAGATGAAATGGATGAAATTAGATGGTGTGATGAGTATTTGGAGATTTCGAGGATCAAATTTTATAATCTTATTTAATGGTAGAAAGTGAAAAAGAAGAAATGTAACAAATGATTTATGGTTTAGATGTTGACATTTGGAAGTCAAGCGTTAGGATTTAAAATGAGTGTCTTAGTGACTAAATGGACGATGAAAAATATGTAGATCTTTGAGATATTTTACTGCAAAGTTATGAGGACGAGGTTTATAGCTAATTAATTCTTAGTAAGTGCTTATTGTTAACAGTTGAGAAATCGTTCTTTACGAAGTTTGATTGTTAGGATTCTTTCAATTTGTACCTCAGTGAAGGTTGGGAACGAATAAGAATCCAACAAGTGAACCAAATTTTGGAAAATGTGCCAAGAAAACTTGTCGGAACAGCACATGGAGATGTAGCTTATGACAATTAAGGATTCATGAAAGGAATTATTTCACTCGTAATTTAGATATTGTTATTATAAGGGTATGTGAATGATACAAAGGCACTAATTGAGTGCATGTCATGGGGGTTGTTATTGTGGTCGCCAATCAACAAAGTTTAATGTTTGGTTGATAGGGAAGAATTGAGCATGAATTGGAAAAGTTTGGTGGGAATTAGTAAAACTTGATTTATTGAAATCACTATAATGAAGATGCATCATGGTTCGAGGCAGGAATTTAAGGTTTGTATAAATGGAAAAGTGATGGAGTGAGTAAAATGAGTTTGACCTGTCATAATGAAAAGATAATCATCAACCTGCAAATTAAGGACGTGACGAAATTGAGAAGTATTTGAATGAATGTTGGAAGTATATGTAGGAAATTATTTTCGGGTTTGTCCAGAATTGTGACGTATGTAGGAAATGGATTAGTGAAGCGTGAATTTGAGGTGTTAAGGCATGAGACAAATGTAGGTCTTAATCAGGAATGAAATTAAAGTTTGATTTTGTTGGAGACGTGACTCTTGAAACGAAGCACTAAACTTGAAAGAAGTTTGTGTGTTGTAGGTGGTATAGTTCTGGCATGTTGTCGAAAATATTTGAGAAAAATTTGATCACCAACCGGATGTTATGATGTAATTATTAAAGTTAAAATTAGACGACCATTTTGATAAGGACATTGTGGTTTGATGTAGTTGTGCGCCTAAAGAAATCAAGGATTTGTGGACCATGGAGAAATTAGGGAGTTCTCGGCGGTAATGATTGTTTTGTGTTCAATATGTTAGTGTCATACTTAGTGTTTCCGTTTGATACCTAATGGATGTTTCGTACCAATTGGACGTATATGAGGCTATGTGACATAGCTATGAGCGATTGTACTTCGTCGATAGGATCAAAGTTATAGGAAAATAAGGAAAAACTCAGTGGACCTTGAGGAGATTGTTCGACCGCTTGTGCATTAGAATAACCTTAAGTGCAAGTCGCAAAGAGCACTATTACAGTTCAGTTAAGATAGTCTAAGCCACCATCATGGTTGTTGGCTACTTATTGACAAATTGAAGAACTTATCATCCTTAATCTATTGTAGATAGTAAACAAAATCATGTGGAATGGAACGGGTGAGTCTTTCCGGCTATGGTAATGTATAGAGTTACTAAGCACCCTATGAAAAGGGGTACGCAACACTTTCTTCGAGTGGGCCGGGTGAAACAAGTTGTGACTTGTAAGTTGAATTTGAGTACAAACCTAGTGTGGATTGTTACTCATACTTTAAGTTTCGAGGACGAAACTTCTTTTTGGAGGGTAGTAATGTAAGACCCGTAATTTTAAATTCTAATTTATGTATTTTGGGGAATTTTGTGTTGAATTTTTGAGGCTTTTTAGCCAATTTTATGGCATTTTGTGAGTTAAATACCAAAAATATCTTTTTGGAGACTCGATTAAAATTATTCGTCGATGAATAATTTTATTTAATTACGGTGAATCTTTTGTCGAATAAATTTTTTTGAGATGCAACATTTTTCAAAAAAATTCATCTGCCCATTGAATTACGGCGAGAGTAGATATTTTTCTAAAAAAATGGTTTGTGATTTGATGTGAGGTGACATGCGTAATGATGATTTTTATAAAAATATCTAGATATTTGTTTAGATATTTATTATTATTATTATAATAATATATTATTATTATTTTAATATATATATATATATATATATATATACATACATACATACTTAAGAAAGGAAAAAGCAAGAAACAGAATCACGTTTCTCAGCCTCGCGAGATTTCTTTTCTTCCTCCTTCTCTGTTTCTAAATTTTCTTTGTTTTCAAAACCCACAAACACTAAAAACCTTCACTTTTCTCCTAGATCTAAGCTTCGTTTCGAGAAGTGACAGAAGAGAAAGTTGTTCATTGCCACGCTGCGGTGCTAGTGAGCTAGTTTTT
>NC_021165.2:39058252-39065806 GCF_000331145.2 Cicer arietinum
ACTCTTTTAATTACTCTTGGACCGAGTTTAAAAAGAAAAAAAAGGGTTTAAAAAGTTTAGAGTATTTTATTAACTCAAAAATTTCGGTGCTTTAATAGTCGAGTGTGTGTATGTGAAATTTGGACAATATTTGTTTAATTTAGTTTTAAGTAAATAATATAGATTATTTGGTTTTAAAAGTTTGGTGTGTAAGAAAGATTTAATTTTAAGAATTTTGTTGTGTGTGAATTAATATTATTATGAACAAATTGTTATAAATATTTATGTTTATGTAGTTAGCTCGTTGAGTCTCGAAAATGAATCGAGACTGTTGGTACCGAGTTAGCGGTGGGGAGAACTCTGATAAATTAATGTTGTTGTGGTGACTTATGGTTGAAAATTTTGGAGATTGAATATGGGTGATTAATGTTTGGAAATTTTGGTGATTCATGTTTGGTGAAATCGATGTGTTCATAATTAATATTATGAATTTTTGAGAAGAAATTTATGTGTGACTTGGTGGAAAATGAATTTAATTCAATTTAGGTGTGAATGGAATTTGGAGTTGTGATTTATGTGTGGTTGTGGAAATTTTAATTGGTGTGGATAAATATGTTTGAGTATGCTCTGTGTTGTGTTTGAAAAATCATTAGTGTTAAATGAGTATTAAAAATGGAGAATCTTTTAATAGCTGCATTTACTTAATGATTATGGTGAAAAGAGTTAGAGTATGCTCATGCATTTCATAGTACATGGTGATCGCGATGGGGCCATGGTGATAGTGGTGACCATGATGGGCCACAGGATGATGCCATGTGAATTGTTGGTTTATCTTATCCTTGCGGGGATTGTCGTGTCGTGCTGATCTTTGAGAGATTGCATTCTAGAATGTGCTGATCTGTGAGTGATTGCACTCTAGAAAATCGTGCTGGTCTGTGAGAGACTGCACGCTAGTAAATTGTGTTGGTCTGTGAGCGACTGCACTCTTGTATGTCGTGCTGGTCTGTGAGAGACTGCACGCTAGTAAATCGTGCTGATCCGTGAGAGATTGCACCTTGGTAATTAGTACTGGTCTGTGAGAGGCTGTACAATAATGATTTAAGCCCTTCAAGGAGGGTTTTGGTTTGCAATTCTAGAATCATGCATTTTGGCATATACGCATTGCATTATAGTGTTTGGCATGCGAGTTATGTTTGTTATACTATGATGATTGTATATTCGGTTGTTGTTGTAATTTGTCGTAATTGCTTGAGGTGTGAAGTTGGGTTGATTAAGTTTTGATGTAATTATGTGTTCATAATTGATTTAATGAATATTCGAAGTGTTGATTGATTCAGAGCTATTTTAGAACTGAAAATCTGCATTTTCTCTGTTATATTCGGCTATGACAGTGCAGTTTGTTAAAACTTCATTTTTCAACATTGTTTATGCATTTTTGGACATATGAAAACCCTTTCGAGGAGTATGCTAAGAAGAAAGGTTCTTTTGAGAATTTTGAAAATATAAGAATTTTGTTAAAATTCTTGGGGCAATGTTTTTGTACAGGTGTCTGCCGAGAATACTCCAGGGGTATGAGCTCTGTCTGATAGGTCTCATAGCCCCGGTGTATTTTGTCGTGTAAATACTTTGGGTTTGTATTTCAAAAACTATTTCCGCTGCTTGTAAATATTGTTGGCTTTTGTCGTTATGTTACGACTTAAATATTTCATCCAAAAGTATTTTCTTTGTTTTTAAAAAAAAAAATTACACTCGCGTTGTTAAAATTTGAGGTGTTACAGTTTGCTCAATATTTATCACAAGATATGAATTATTTACAAGAAGATTTTATCAAGATTAATCTACAACATGATATGAATTATTTACAAGATGATTTGATCAAGATTTATCACAAGAATATATGAATTATTTAAAAGAAGATTTGATCAACATTTATCTACAAGAAGATTTGAATTATTTACAAGAATATATGAACTATTTACAAGAAGATATGATCAAAAATTGTTTACAAAAATAAAAACACACAAGTAGATATATTTATTATTTGAAAAGATATGATTCATATTTTGACAAATGATAAAATACTGAATTGGAATTAGTCATATTCCTACTTGTGAAAGTTGGAGAACTGGTCCAACATTATGTACCTGCCCAAATCAAAGCAAACAATAGGAAAGAAGTTTCATCTGAAGAAATTTCGGAAGAAATCTTAACAAAATACAAACAGTATCAATATAAAGAATTTGCAAATGTATTATTAACAAAATACAAATAATATCAATCTGAAGAATTTATAAACTCAATTTTACGAAGAGAATAAATCTAGATAAAAGGCTTAGATTGGATTCAGCAATAAAGAATTGACTAAAGAACATATCATTAAAAAACATCTTATTTAGAATTATTCTTGAATAAGATGATTATTGACAAATCTAGGAATGAAGATACAATTAAAATTAAACAAGGATTAAATTAAAGCCCTGATTTTATCCACAAATAGATACTCAAGGCTGAAGAAGAAGAACATCAAAAAATCCTAAAATAGTAGAAAAAATCAAGCTAAAAATTCCAAATTCATGTTATAGTTCAAAGAGAGAAACACTTTTTCGAATGAGAAATATTGTAAGTGTTTTTCTTAGAGTATGATAGTCATTGTTATAATCAACGTGTTATAAATAACTATTTAAGTTCCAAACATTTGTATTCAAACCCGATAGTGGTATTAGTGTTCCATCAACAATTTGGGGTTGTTAGATTTTATGTAGAAGACTTGGCTGGTAAAGTCAAGGTATGTGTGTTCCTCCAAAGACTGGGGTTGTCAGGAAAATTGAGAAGACTCGATGTTGCTTACACTCCAAGGAAATCATCAAATAATGAAAGATTTATCAATTTGGTCAAACACAATTCAAACCATCCTTCTCGTGTTTGCACCTTCAATTGGCATCTCGGTCTCAAGGCTGAGCACTTTACAGTGTTTGAGAAAAGATCCAATGATTTAACCTGTATGGATTTAGTGAAGAAGTTGCTGGAGAAAACATCAAAAGATCACATTTCTTTTATGGAGAACATTTTGAATACAAGAAGGAAAGGTTGAGAAGTTTCTTTATTTCATAACTTCATGCACTTTAGGACTTGGCGGAAGATGGTTATATGACTCCAAATAATACTAATGGTATTGAGATTCCACGGAAAGAGATGGATGTTGATCAAAAGAAGATGTACAAGATGCGTCATAAGTCCACAACATTCATGATAAATGCAATCACTTTTAAGGAGTTTGACCACAAACAGACAACAAATAATATTTATGATAGTCTTATTATGACCTATGAAGAAAACAAACAAGTTCAAGAAGCAAATGTTAACCTCCTAGTCAAAAAGTATGAGTTGTTTAAGATGGAAGAAGATGAAGACATTGAAACAATATTTTCCAAATTCTTGACTCTAGTATCAGGATTAAAGATACTTTAAAAGAGTTATACTGCTAATTATCATGAAAATATGATACTAAGAAGTCTGTCAAGCAAGTGGAGACCTAAGATCACTGCCATTCACAAAGCGTAGGATCTGAATACACTTAAGCTGAAATAATTATTTAGCTCTCTCGTATCATCACATGAAGTTGAACTTGTAGAGGATGAGCCCAAGAAGAAGCAATCAACCTTTGCTTTAAAATCCAAGAAGAAGAGCGTTCTAAAGGCAACAACAGAATTGAAGGATGATGATTCAGAGGATCCAAATGGAGACTCAGAGGAAGAGGAATTGTTTTTCATATCAAATTTTTTTTTTAAGATGTGGAACAATAGAAAGAAATTTGTTACCCAAAGACATTCCAAGCAGTCCAATAGAAGAAAGGATGAAAAATATGATAAGAAAAGCATAACTTACTATAGATGCAATGAACTTGGACATATCAAGTATGAATGTCCAAATTTGGAGAAAGGGAAACATTAGAGGAAAGATTGTAGACCCAAGAAGAAGAGTCTGATGGCTGCATGGGATGATTCTAATGAATCATCTGATGATGAAGAGCAAGTAGATTTGACTCTGATGGCTTATACCAACTATGCATCTGGATCCAACACAGATTCTAACTTCGAAAGCGAATCATCAGATGAAGAACTTGAAATATTTTATGACTTAACTCAATTTGATTTAATTAATGTTCTAACCTGAAAACACTTAGGAAAGAAAATGCAAACCTAACTGAAGAAATTAATGTTTTAAAGAATCAAAGTGTTGATGTTAAAACAGAAAATGAAATTTTGAAAGCATATATAGCTCGACATCAATTGAAAATACCACATGTAACTCTGATAAGCATGAAGAGTTATTTCAATATTTTCTTGCTAATGGTATGGAATGAGGCAAATATGCTTCTATGATTTATGGAGTTAGTAGAAATGGTAAAAAAGGTATAGGATTTGAAGAAACTGTAACCAAACCTAAACTATTCCCTTTGATATCTTGTGTATTGTTTGCTCTATGAAAGGTCACTCCAAGTTATATTGTCCCATTATAAATACAAGGAAAGATAAGGAACCTTTCAAGACTAAGAAACTAGAACCCAACAAAATTTAGGTACCAAATAGCAAAATTAACTATGTTGCATATGTTCTTAATAATTAAGTTAAAACACCAATCATGGTACCTTGACAATGGATACTTGTAACACCCCAATTTTTAACAGCGCGAGTGTAATTTTTGTTTTAAAACAAAAATTGAATATCAGAAATTAAGAAAGAAATACTTTTGGATAAAATATTTAAGTCATAACACAACGACAAAAGTCAACAATATTTACAAGCAGCGGAAATAGTTTTTGGAACAAAAACCCAAAGTATTTAAACAGCAAAATACACCGGGGCTATGAGACCTATCAGACATAGCTCATACCCCTGGGGTGTTCTCCGTAGACACCTGCATAAAGACACTGCCCCAAGAATCTCGAGTTTCCCCACATCACATCAAAAAGTGGAACATGGACCCATCAAAATAAAAGTCACGCTGACAATATAAGGTATAGGTACAGATACACCAACAAAAGAAAGACATCTAGCCCCTATACAACCATCTAATCTAATCATGCTACAAAAACTATACAACCTGGGTGATCTCCACGCGCCCCGCAAAATCCTCCTGACACCGCTTCGTTCAGGTATGTCTAACAACTTTCCCATCTCCAAGGTACTAACCGGTAGGATGATCTTGATCCTCATCTGAGGGCAAAGTCCAGATTTCCACAATAATTGTAAAGGGTCACCCACCAAAATTAACAAATATCACATAACATTAAAATTTCAAATGCACAAAATAACCTTTCAACTTAGCATACTCCTTGAAAGAGTTTTCATATGCCAAACATGCATAATCAAAGTTGAAAAATGAAGTTTTTAACAAAACTGCACTGTCGTATTTGAATACAACATCCTTGTATTCGAATACATTGCAAATTCATAAGTCAGTAGCAAAATCAACACAACTGTATTCGAATACGAGGCATGATGTAGTCGGATACGAGACAAGACAAGACATTAGCAAAAACAACACAAATGTATTCGACTACAACATCCTTTTAGCCGAATACAAGTGCGAAATCAGTGAAAAATCCAGCACAACAATATTCGACTACCACATGGCGTAGCCGAATACAAGTGCTAAGTTAGTAGAAAAACTCACTTAAATGTATTCGAATACAAGCACCTCGTATTCGAATTCAACAGCGAAATAATGCTGATTTCAGTTTCGAAAAGGTTTCGCAATCAACAACACTTACACACAAATCCAAACAATCACATTTAGCAATTACGGCCCAAAATCCCAACAACCGAGTATGTATGTACAATCATCACAGTATATCAAGCATGGCTAACGTGCCAAGCACCCTAATGCAATGCGTATATGCAAAAATGAATGATTCTGGAAATTCCAAACCAAAGCTCTCCTCTAGAGGCGTAAATAGTAATTGTACAGTCTATCACAAACCAATACTAATTACCAAGGTGGCACCTATCACAAGTCCGCACGATTTATTAAGGTGTAGCCTATCACAGATCTTACACCACATTTCCAAATAAAAACCTTCCATGAGGGGTGTAAATCCTAAACATACAGTTCCTCACGAACAAACACGAGTGTAGTCTCTCACGAACAACACGAGTGCAGTCTCTCACGGACAACACGAGTGCAGTCTCTCATAGACCATCATGATTTACAAGAGGGTAGTCTCTCACAGACCAGCACAATTTACAAGAGTGCAGTCTCTCACAGACCAACATAATTTACAAGAGTGCAGCCTCTCACAGACCAACACGATTTACAAGAGTGTAGTCTCTCACAGACCAACATGATTTACAAGAGTGCATTCTCTCAAATACCAGCACAATTTACAAGAGTGTAGTCTCTCACAGACCAGCACAATTTACAAGAGTGTAGTCTCTCACAGACCAACACGATTTACAAAAGTGCAGTCTCTCATAGACCTACACGATTTCTAGAGTGTAGTCTCTCACGGACAAACACAAGTGCAGTCTCTCACAGACAAACACGATTTACTAGAGTATAGTCTCTCACGGACAATCACAATTTACTATAGTGTATTCTCTCACAGACAAACACGATTTACTATAGTGTAGTCTCTCACGGACAAACACCAGTGCAGTCTCTCACGGACAAACACGATTTACTAGAGTGTAGTCTCTTAAAGAAAAACACGACTTACTAGAGTGTAGTCTCTCACGGACAAACTGTAACACCCCGTTTTTCAAAGCGAGGGTGTATTTTTTTGTCAAAAGAAATTAAAATAAAACAGAGAAAAACAAATAAGGAAATACCTTTGGATAAATAATTGAGTCATTATAATTTACAAGCAGCGGAAAAGTTTCTCAAAATACAAATCCAAAGTATTTACACTTCAAAAGGTGGTACATAGACCCCATCATAAATAACATGTCAAACAGACAATATTAGTATAGGTACAATTTTCCAAAATAAAATACTGCAACCCAAAAAGAAGGACGTCTAGTTCCTATACATCAACCTAATCTGATCATCCTACCAAAAAAACTATACACCCTGAGTGATCTCCACGCTCCCCGTGAGATCCTCCTACATAGCTCCAGTCAAGCATTCCCATCCGTAGGGTACGAACCGGTAGGATCGTCCTGGCTCTCATCTGAGGGCAAAGCCCGGATTTCCACAATAGTTGTAAAGGGTCACCAACCGAAATTAACAGTTAACACATAACATTTAAGTTTTTGAATGCACAAAATAATCTTTCAACATAGCATGCACCTTAAAAGGGTTTCCATATGCCAAACATTCATAAACAAGGTTGAAAAATGAAGTTTTTAACAAAACAACACTGTTGTATTCGAATACAGCATCTCTGTATTCGAATACAAGGCTGGTTCAGCATTCAGCAGCAAAAACAGCATGTTTGTATTCGAATACAACAGTCTGTATTCGACTACACAGTAAGTCAGTAGCAAAATAACATGTCTGTATTCGAATACAACAGTCTGTATTCGACTACACAGTAAGTCAGTGGCAAAAACAGCATGTCTGTATTCGAATACA
>NC_021165.2:39068554-39072406 GCF_000331145.2 Cicer arietinum
CGAAATGGCCAGATGAAATCGAGGACCGGGAGACCCTTATAGTATTCTTCTCCAAAATTTATAATTGTGACTCGGGTTTCACGCCAGATTTAAAACACTAGCCATCGTCTTGTTTGAAAATACTGATTTTGGTCTTATTTTGTCGAGGGGTACTGTAACGCCCTGTTTTCAAAGCGAGGGTGTATTTTTTTTTTTTCAAAAGGAATTAAAATAAAACAGAGAATTAAATCAGGAAATGCCTTTGGATAAATAATTGAGTCATTATAATTTACAAGCAGCGGAAAAGTTTCTCCAATTATAAATCCAAAACATTTACACAACAACAAATGGTACATGGAACCCATTCAAATAAGATGTCAAACTGACAATATTAGTATAAGTACAGTTTTCCAAACTAAAAATACTCCAATCCAAAAAGAAGGACACCTAGTCCCTATACGTCATCCTAATCTGATCATCCTACCAAAAAGCTATACACCCTGAGTATCTCCACGCGCCCCGTGAGATCCTCCTAACGTAACTGCAGTCACGCGTTCCCATCTCCATTCCCGTCCGTAGGGTACGAACCGGTAGGACCGTCCTGACTCTCATCTGAGGGCAAAGCCCAGATTTCCACAATAATTGTAAAGGGTCACCAACCAAAAAAAATAACAGTTAACACATAGCAATTAAGATTTTAAATGCTCAAAATAACCTTTCAACTAAGCATGCACCTTAAAAGGGTTTCCATATGCCAAACATGCATAAACAAGGTTGAGAAATGAAGTTTTTAACAAAACAACATTGTTGTATTCGAATACAGCATCTCTGTATTCGAATACAAGGCTGTTTCAGCATTCAGCAAAAAAAACAGCATGTCTGTATTCGAATACAGCAGTCTGTATTCGACTACACAGTAAGTCAGTGGCAAAAACAGCATGTCTGTATTCGAATACAACAGTCTGTATTCGACTACACTGTAAGTCAGTAGCAAAACAGCATGTCTGTATTCGAATACAGCTTTCTGTATTCGAATACACATCAGACAGCAACAGGAAAACAGCAAAAATCAGCAAAATTCAGCTTTTTAAAGGGTTTCGAAACCAATCAACACTTACACACAAATCCACACAATCACACTTAGCAATTATAGAGCAATCACCACGACATCTTGAGTTTCGAAATAGTTTTGCAATCAATCACACTTACAAACAATTCCAAAACATCCACACTTGGCAATTATAACACAATCACCCATCCACACTTGGCAATTATAACACAATCACCACGACAACATAAGTTTCGAAATAGTATTGCAATCAAACATGCTATCACCAAATTCCAAAACATAACACTTAACACTTATAACACAATTACTACAACATCATGGGTTTCGAAATGGTATTGCAATCAAACATGTTATCACCAAATTCCAAGACATACACTTAACACTTATAACACAATACTACATAGACAAAATGAACCAACTATTCACAATTTAACAGGGGTCTCTCACAGACAAACCCCTGTGCAGTCTCTCACGGACAAACACAATTCCCTCAGGAACGTAAGTCGTAAACGTACCACCTATCACGGGTCAGTACTGTTTACCGAGGTGCCACCTATCACGGGTCAGCACAACTTACCCAACGTAAATCGTAAACGTACTGCCTATCACGGGCCCGTACCGTTTACCAAGGTGCCACCTATCGCGGGTCAGCACGATTTACCAAAACACACATAAGTAAACAAGACATTAAGAGATTCCCCATTCTTAATTCTCATTCAACTTAAACCAGGGCGTAGTCTCTCACGGACAAACCCCTGTGCAGTGTCTCACTGACAAACACAATTCACCAGGGCGTAGTCTCTCACGAACAAACACCTGTGCAGTCCCTCACGGAAAAACACAATTCACCAAGGAACGTAAGTCGTAAACGTACCACCTATCACGGGTCAGTACTGTTTACCGAGGTGCCACCTATCACGGGTCTGCACGATTTACCAAAACACACATAAGTAAACAAGACATTAAGAGATTCCCCATTCTTAACGCCCAGTTAACTTAAACGATTTTCAAAACAACAGTAAATAAATAAGTCATTAAGAGATTCCCCATTCTTAACGCCCAGTTAACTTAAACGATTTTCAAAACAACAGTAAATAAATAAGTCATTAAGAGATTCCCCATTCTTAACGCCCAGTTAACTTAAACGATTTTCAAAACAACAGTAAATAAATAAGTCATTAAGAGATTCCCCATTCTTAACGCCCAGTTAACTTAAACGATTTTCAAAACAACAGTAAATAAATAAGTCATTAAGAGATTCCCCATTCTTAACGCCCAGTTAACTTAAACGATTTTCAAAACAACAGTAAATAAATAAGTCATTAAGAGATTCCCCATTCTTAACGCCCAGTTAACTTAAACGATTTTCAAAACAACAGTAAATAAATAAGTCATTAAGAGATTCCCCATTCTTAACGCCCAGTTAACTTAAACGATTTTCAAAACAACAGTAAATAAATAAGTCATTAAGAGATTCCCCATTCTTAACGCCCAGTTAACTTAAACGATTTTCAAAACAACAGTAAATAAATAAGTCATTAAGAGATTCCCCATTCTTAACGCCCAGTTAACTTAAACGATTTTCAAAACAACAGTAAATAAATAAGTCATTAAGAGATTCCCCATTCTTAACGCCCAGTTAACTTAAACGATTTTCAAAACAACAGTAAATAAATAAGTCATTAAGAGATTCCCCATTCTTAACGCCCAGTTAACTTAAACGATTTTCAAAACAACAGTAAATAAATAAGTCATTAAGAGATTCCCCATTCTTAACGCCCAGTTAACTTAAACGATTTTCAAAACAACAGTAAATAAATAAGTCATTAAGAGATTCCCCATTCTTAACGCCCAGTTAACTTAAACGATTTTCAAAACAACAGTAAATAAATAAGTCATTAAGAGATTCCCCATTCTTAACGCCCAGTTAACTTAAACGATTTTCAAAACAACAGTAAATAAATAAGTCATTAAGAGATTCCCCATTCTTAACGCCCAGTTAACTTAAACGATTTTCAAAACAACAGTAAATAAATAAGTCATTAAGAGATTCCCCATTCTTAACGCCCAGTTAACTTAAACGATTTTCAAAACAACAGTAAATAAATAAGTCATTAAGAGATTCCCCATTCTTAACGCCCAGTTAACTTAAACGATTTTCAAAACAACAGTAAATAAATAAGTCATTAAGAGATTCCCCATTCTTAACGCCCAGTTAACTTAAACGATTTTCAAAACAACATTAAATAAGTAAGTCATTAAGAGATTCCCCATTCTTAATACTTATTGAACTTAAACGATTTTCAAAACAAATATTAAGTAAACGAGACATTAAGAGATTCCCCATTCTTAATTCTCATTTAACTTAAACGATTTTCTAAAACAAACATTAAGTAACCAAGACATTAAGAGATTCCCCATTCTTAATTCTCATTTAACTTAAACGATTTTCAAAAACAAACATTAAGTAACCAAGACATTAAGAGATTCCCCATTCTTAACGCACAGTTAACTTATCGATTTTCAAAACAAATATTAAGTAACCAAGACATTAAGAGATTCCCCATTCTTAACGCACAGTTAACTTATCGATTTTCAAAACAAATATTAAGTAACCAAGACATTAAGAGATTCCCCATTCTTAACGCACAGTTAACTTATCGATTTTCAAAACAAATATTAAGTAACCAAGACATTAAGAGATTCCCCATTCTTAACGCACAGTTAACTTATCGATTTTCAAAACAAATATTAAGTAACCAAGACATTAAGAGATTCCCCATTCTTAACGCACAGTTAACTTA
>NC_021165.2:39072556-39076819 GCF_000331145.2 Cicer arietinum
GAGGTGAGCAACCTTCCCTTCTATCACTTCTTGAAACGACGTTTAGATCTAGGTGAAACGGGGTGGTTTGTGTTTGAATCCCTAATACCGTTTTTCTTCGTTTTCGAATCAAAGAGGAAGTATGGAGCTGAGAAAACCTTGCTCTCTTATCCACTAATCCTTGGGTTTCTATTTTTGAATTCAAAGGAAATCAAAGAAAACAAAAATGAACAACAATGGAGGAAGGAGGAAGAAAGGTTCTCGCACGCGCAGAGGAAGAAGAAGAAAAATTTTGTGTTTCTCTACCTTGTCTTTCTTTCCCTTGCTTTTCTTTTCTTTCTTTTTCTTTTCTCCCCAATTCCTTCCCTTCCTTTCCTATATATTCGTATTAAGAACGGGGAATCTCTTAATGACTTATTTAATTAATGTTGTTTGAAAGTCGTTTCGGTAAATGAGTATTAAGAATGGGGAATCTCTTAATGACTCGTTTACTGAATGTTTTGCGAGAAAATCGTTTAAGTCAAAAGTATATTAAGAATGGGGAATCTCTTAATATGACTGTTTGCTTAACGTTTTGTTTTGAAAATCATTAAGTTAAATCGGTATTAAGAACGGGGAATCTCTTAATGACTTATTTAATTAATGTTGTTTGAAAGTCGTTTCGGTAAATGAGTATTAAGAATGGGGAATCTCTTAATATGACTGTTTGCTTAACGTTTTGTTTTGAAAATCATTAAGTTAAATCGGTATTAAGAACGGGGAATCTCTTAATGACTTATTTAATTAATGTTGTTTGAAAGTCGTTTCGGTAAATGAGTATTAAGAATGGGGAATCTCTTAATATGACTGTTTGCTTAACGTTTTGTTTTGAAAATCATTAAGTTAAATCGGTATTAAGAACGGGGAATCTCTTAATGACTTATTTAATTAATGTTGTTTGAAAGTCGTTTAAGTTAAATGGGTATTAAAAATGGGGAATCTTTTAATATCTGCATTTGCTTAACGATTGTTGTGAATGGAGTCTGTGTATGCTCATGCATTTCATTTGGTAAATTGTGTCGACCCGTGATAGGTGACACCTTGGTAAACTGTACGGACCCGTGATAGGTTGTACGTTTGCGATTTATATTTTAGTAAATCGTGTTGACCCGTGATAGGTGACACCTCGGTAAACTGTACTGACCCGTGATAGGTTGTACGTTTACGATTTACTATTTAGTAATTCGTGTTGACCCGTGATAGGTGACACCTTGGTAAACTGTACGGACCCGTGATAGGTTGTACGTTTGCGATTTATATTTTAGTAAATCGTGTTGACCCGTGATAGGTGACACCTCGGTAAACTGTACTGACCCGTGATAGGTGGTACATTTACGATTTCCGCTTTTTCTTTTAGTAAATCGTGTTGACCCGTGATAGGTGACACCTCGGTAAACTGTACTGACCCGTGATAGGTGGTACATTTACGATTTCCGCTTTTTCTTTTAGTAAATCGTGTTGACCCGTGATAGGTGACACCTCGGTAAACTGTACTGACCCGTGATAGGTGGTACATTTACGATTTACATTTTTGGTGAATTGTGCTGACCCGTGATAGGTGGCACCTTGGTAAATTGTACGGACCCGTGATAGGTTGTACGTTTGCGATTTACATTTTAGTAAATCGTGTTGACCCGTGATAGGTGACACCATGGTAACTGTACTGACCCGTGATAGGTGGTACATTTACGATTTCCGCTTTTTCTTTTAGTAAATCGTGTTGACCCGTGATAGGTGACACCATGGTAACTGTACTGACCCGTGATAGGTGGTACATTTACGATTTACATTTTTGGTGGATTGTGCTGACCCGTGATAGGTGGCACCTCGGTAAACAGTACTGGTCTGTGATAGGCGGTACGTTTACGATTCCCGCTTTTTCTTTTAGTAAATCGTGTTGACCCGTGATAGGTGACACCATGGTAACTGTACTGACCCGTGATAGGTGGTACATTTACGATTTCCGCTTTTTCTTTTAGTAAATCGTGTTGACCCGTGATAGGTGACACCTCGGTAAACTGTACTGACCCGTGATAGGTGGTACGTTTATGATTTACGCATTTTAGTAAATCGTGTTGACCCGTGATAGGTGGCACCTCGGTAAACGATACGGGCCCGTGATAGGCAGTACGTTTATGGTTTACGCTTTTTAGTAAATCGTGCAGACCCGTGATAGGTGGCACCTTGGTAATTGGTACTTTGGCCTGCGATAGGCGGTACGATTATGATTTACGGCCCTTCGAGGAGGGTTTTGGTTTGGAATTCCGAGTCCATGCATTTTGGCATATACGCATTGCATTAGGGTGCTTGGCACGCGAGTCATGTTTGATTTAAGTTTATGATCGAGTGATTTGAATTTGAGTCGTTGTGATAATTGCGTTGAAAGTGCTAAGTGTTATGTGTTGATTATTGTGTGTAAGTGTGATGGTTTGTAGAAACTAATTTGAGACCAAATTTGCCGTGAGAATCGCGTAGTAATTGCTAAGTGTTAAGTTATGAACTTGAGTAGGAATGATTTGAGTTAATTCATGAATTTTTGGAAAAACGATCAGGGAAATCGATTTCCCAATCGATTGGATAGTAGACAGGGACTTGGCCAAATGGACAAAATCGATTAGCCAATCGATTTTGTAATCAGTTTTCGAAAATCATTTACGAAATCGATTGCCCAATCGATTGGGCCTAAGTCAGGGACTCATCCATATTCGACCAAATCGATTTGGAAATCGATATTGGCCCTTAAGTTAGGGGCTCAACTATCCTGTCAATCGATTTCCCAATCGATTGAATCAAGCCAGAGTTCAAAATTTCACTAAAAACCTTTAGGAAATCGATTTGGAAATCGATTGGCACTAAGTCAGGGGCTCAGTCATCCTGTCAATCGATTGCCCAATCGATTGGCTCAATGAAAATCCTCAATTTTAGTTGTATGATTGATTGTTCATGAATCTACCCATGTCTTCATTTGTTATGTTATAATTAGGGGATTGAGAACTTCATTTTACTTTCATTTTTAATTTGCAAAGTATTGTATGAACGTTTCGCATATTGAAAATCCTGTTAAGGTGCATGCTTAGTTGAAAAGTTATTTTGAGCATTTAAAAGCTTAATTGCTATGTGTTAACTGTTATTTTTTGGTTGGTGACCCTTTACAATTATTGTGGAAATCTGGGCTTTGCCCTCAGATGAGAGTCAGGACGGTCCTACCGGTTCGTACCCTACGGACGGGAATGGAGATGGGAACGCTTGACTGCAGTTACGTTAGGAGGATCTCACGGGGCGCGTGGAGATACTCAGGGTGTATAGCTTTTTGGTAGGATGATCAGATTAGGATGATGTATAGGGACTAGGTGTCTTTTTTTGATTGGAGTATTTTTAGTTTGGAAAACTGTACTTATACTGACATTGTCAGTTTGACATCTTCTTTGAATGGGTTCCATGTACCAATTGACGTTGTGTAAATGTTTTGGATTTATAATTGGAGAAACTTTTCCGCTGCTTGTAATTTATAATGACTCAATTATTTATCCAAAGGCATTTTCTGATTTAAATCTTCGTTCGTTTTTAATTACTTTTGAAAAAACAAATATACCCTCGCTTTGAAAAACGGGGTGTTACATTAACACTACTTCAATAATTCTAAGAATAACTTCCGACCACATCAACACATAATAATTATTATGAACTTGACAACTCAAACCACCTAAACCGACACATGATCAGACAACAACTCGTAACCTACAATCTAGAACTAGAGGTTCCACAGCCCCCAAAGAAAACCAAACCAAAGCTCTGATACCACAATGTATTTTTTTTTTCAAAAGAGATTAAAATAAAACAGAGAAAAACAAATAAGGAAATACCTTTGGATAAATAATTGAGTCATTATAATTTACAAGCAGCGGAAAAGTTTCTCAAAATACGAATCCAAAGTATTTACACTTCAAAAGGTGGTACATAGACCCCATCATAAATAACATGTCAAACAGACAATATTAGTATAGGTATAGTTTTCCAAAATAAAATACTGCAACCCAAAAAGAAGGACGTCTAGTCCCTATACATCAACCTAATCTGATCATCCTACCAAAAAAACTATACACCCTGAGTGAACTCCACGCGCCCCGTGAGATCCTCCTACATAGCTCCAGTCAAGCATTCCCATCTACATTCCCATCCGTAGGGTACGAACTGGTAGGATCGTCCTGGCTCTCATCTGAGGGCAAAGCCCAGATTTCCACAATA
>NC_021165.2:39081213-39087097 GCF_000331145.2 Cicer arietinum
TTGACCAACGAAATATCCTTGGTCCTCAATCGCTTAATCTTCCTGTCATCAATTCTCACGGGTGGTACTTCGAATGACAAGTTATCCTTCAGTTGGATTGTGTCTGGTTCGATCACATGAGATGGATCTGCAAGATATTTCCTCAACTGTGACACATGAAACACGTCATGAATATTGGACAGTATCGGAGGTAATGCAATCCGATAAGCAACAGGCCCAATTCGTGCATAAATCTGATATGGTCCAATGAATTTCGGAGTCAACTTCTTCGATTTCAATGCCCTACCAACTCCCGTAGTAGGTGTGACTCTCGGAAATACATGGTCACCCTGTTCGAATTCTAAAAGTCTGCGACGCTTGTCCGCGTAACTCTTCTGACGATCTTGTGAAGTCTTCATTTTCTCCTTGATTTTCCTTACCTTAGCTGTAGTCTGTTGCACCATCTATGGTCCAACGATCATATTTTTCACCGTCCTTATACCAACACAAGGGCGTTTGACACTTGCGCCCATATAAAGCCTCATATGGTGCCATTCCAATACTTGCGTGGAAACTATTGTTGTAGGTGAACTCAATCGTAGTTTCGTTCCCAAGGCTTTGTGCAATGCTCCCCAAAAATGTGATGTGAACTTCAGATCACGGTCTGATACAATACTCGATGGTACTCCGTGTAATCTCTAAAGGTTGCAACACCCCAGCAGGTCGCTGATGTTCCACCTTGTACGGAACATCCATCTAGTACCAAACCTAAACACTAAGTATGACGCCGACACATTGAGTACAATGTATCATTACCTAATGATAAGGCTTCCCATCCATACCAAGAATGATCTTGGGTTATTGTAGAGGTAAACAAATCAGATTAATCGAGAAGTCCCTATTCTGAATAGTTATTTGACAATGTAAACATGCAGATTTTCCATATGCTAAAAGTTCATATAATGCTTGCCAATTAACAATGAACTCAAAATGAAGTTCTCAAACCATCAAGTAATACATAACTGACCAAAGCATTGATAAATCAATTGAGCAATCGATTATCTAACTCAAAATAAGGACTTTTGCTGAGCCAATCGATTGCCAAATTGATTTGGTCAGTTCTGCTGAGTTTCTGCATGACCAAATCGATTTCTAAGTCGATTTTGTCAGTTTTGATGAGTCCCTGTGTTGCCAAATCGATTTTGGCAGTTTTGCTGAGTCCCCAAGTAGGACTGTTAAAGGTACAAGCATAAGCATAATGTCCTTCTTCTCCACATCGGAAACATTGTATACTTTGTCCCACTTGTCTCCCATAGTCTTGGTTCCCTGGGTTATTCTGTCCCCCGTTGTTATCATGTGGTCGATTATAAGGTTTAGCAACTTGTTTTCCCTTGTTCTGATACTTCACCCGACTAGGTCCTCCTGAGTTAAAATTCCCTCCTCGGCTAGCTCTCTTATTCTTCATATCCTCAACTTCTCTACATTTTTCCACAAGAACTTGGAAACGTTGAATTCCCAAGGGTAAGACAAAGTCTTGAATCTCATACTTTAGTCTGTCTTGGAAACGATGACACAAGAATGGCTCGTCAATCTCTTCACGGAAAAATCTGAAATGCCTTGATAGTGATTCAAACTTAGCAGCATATTCGCCCACGGTCATGTTCCCCTGATGTAGTTTTAGGAAATCATCACCCAGTCTAGTCCTGGTACTCCACATATTTCAACCATAATTCACCCTTTAATTTCCACAATTTCAAACATAATTTTACACCAAATTAATTTCCATAAACCACCCCCTCAAACACATCAAAACAATTTCCTCAATCACACTTAAATCACCTTAAATTCATTTTTCAGAAATCCACACATAAAACACATCTAAAAAATTCATAATATTAATTATGAACACATCAATCCCACCAAACATGAATCAAGACAAACCACACCTCAATTACACCAAATTCAAATTCCACTAATCGACTCATAAATCAAATTAAATTCATTTTTCCACAAATATACCTCAAACACATAAAACCTATGTTCGACAAATTCACATATAAGGTCCTAAATGCAAACTAAAAGTTTGGAAGGAGCTCTTACGTTAACAGTAGCTTTAACAACCGATTACGGCACCGCGATTAATTTCGGTAAAATTTCCGCTTGCGGCGTCGCTTTGAAAACTAGCTCACTAGCACCGCAACGTGGCAAAGAGCAACTTTTTCTTCTGTCACTTCTCGAAAGAAAGCTTAGAAATCGAAGAAAAGTGGAGGTTTGTGTTTTGCGGTTTTGAAAACCACCAACAATAATTTTTTTTTGAAACAGAAAGAAAAAGAAGACGAAGGCGAGGCTCAAGGGAGAGAAAATGTTTTTCTATTCCTCTTTCTTTCAACTATATATAAATAAATATATATATATATATATTAATTAAAACCAACCCAAACAAATATCTAATTATATCGATATTTTATGAAGTCATCATTACATCCATCCCATTGCATCACTTCTTTAATTAATTTTTCAGAAAAATATCTACTCTCGCCGCAATTCAATCGGCAGATGAATTTTGCTGAAAAACGCTGCTTCTCAGAAAAAAATTTCTTCAACAAAAGGTTCACCGTAATTAAACTAAATTATTCATTGACGAATAATTTTATTCAGGTCTCCAAAATTATATTTTTGGCATTTGACTCATAAAATAACAAAAACTGGGCTAAAAGCCTAAGAAATTCCACAGAAAACCCTAAAATTGTACAATTAGGATTTAAAATTAAGGGTCTTACAATGCTCGTGACACATGACGGGAGAAAAGTCTATGTTCTAAGAACTAACATTGAGCAAAAGAGGCATAATGACTTTTGGAGGAAAGCGAAAAGGCATAATCATTTGTTAAGGTACAATTGGTAATGGTACTTCCCTTTCTATTAAGGATGTCTTTTTTGTTAAAGGTCTTAAAAATAATTTATTAAGTGTTAATCAGTTAAGTGATAATAATTATGATATTATATTTTATCAAAAAACTTACAAGACATATAGTCAAAAAGATGGATTTGTACTCTTTATAGGTCAAAGGCAAAACAACGTTTATAAGATAAATTTGTGTAGTATAGACAAGCAATAGGTTATGTGTAATGTCACTAAATGAAGAGAAACTAATTTGGCACTAAACATTAGGTAATGCAAATCTTAAATTAATTTCAAAATTGAATAAACTTCAACTAGTCATATGTCTACCTAAGCTTAGTTACCAAAACTGAAATTATGTGTGAAGCTTGTCAAAAGGAAAAAAAAAACTAAGAACATTTTTACCCTTTAAAAACTTAGTCTCTACCTCAAAGCCGCTTGAGCTCTGACATATAAATCTCTTTGGGCTAGTGAAAACTGCATTTCTAAGTGGAAAGAATTATGAATTTGTTATACTAGATGATTACACTAGGTGGACATGGGTAAAATTCTTAATAAGTTAGGATGAATCCCAAAAAGTATTTATCACATTTTGGAAACAAGTAACAAATGAAAAGGGTCTTAAAATAGTAAATATTAGAAGTGATAATGGCATTGAATTTGAAAACAAGTTTTTTGAAAGCTTTTGTGACGAGAATAAAATCTCTCATAACTTATCCTTTTGTAGAACAACCCAACAAAATGGAGTTGTAGAAAGAAATAATAGATCAATCCAAGAAATGGCCAGAATCATGTTAAATGAGATGAATGTTGCAAAACACTTTTGGTAATATTGCATATTATATTCAAAATAGAGTCCTAATTAGGTCGATATTGAATAAAACATCATATGAGTTATGGAGAGGTAAATAGCGTAACATCTCTTACTTTAAAAAAAAATTTGTTATATGTTGAACATTAAAGATAGCCTTGGTAAATTTGATTCTTGATCTCAAAAGTGTACCTTCATTGGAAACTCTAAAAGATCTAAGGCTTATAGAGTGTTTAATAACGTAATTCATATTGTGGAAGAATCCATACATGTTAAATTTGATGACAAATAGCTTGACCTTGAAAAGTAAAAATAATATGATAATAGTGCAGGTTTACCGGAACCATAGGAAACAGATGCAAACGAAACAGACGCAAACAAACCAGAAGAACCAAAAAAATCAAAAGATACAAGCAAATCAGAGGAAGATGACAAATATTTAGAGGATGAATATGATCTAGTAAAAAATAGTCAAGATAAGTTTGAAGGAAGATCTAGATGGAAGTACAAGTCATCTAATCCTGAAACTCAAACCATTTGAAGAGCAAGCGATGCTTTTTGGACCAGATCATCACTAAAAGATACCACTTTGATTGGCTTACTTTCACCTATTGAGCCTACCTTTGTTGATGAAGCATTGGGATATGATGGATGGCTTCTTGCAATGCAAGAAGAGTTAAATGAATTTAAGATGAATGATAATTGGGATCTATTACTTAGACCAAAGAAGAATATTATTGGAACCAAGTGGGTTTTAAGAAACAAGCCAAATGAAAAAGGTGAACTAGTTAGAAACAAGGCAAGACTTGTCGCACAAGGATACAATCAGCAAGAGGGCATTGATTACATTAAGACATTTGCTCTAGTGGCCAAGTTAAAAGTGCTTTATTAAATGGTTATATAAGTGAAGAAGTCCATGTCAAAAACCCCCAAGTTCTGAGAGTTTTGAATTTTCAAAATATGTTTTTAAACTTAGGAAATCTCTTTATGGTCTAAAACAAGCACCTAGGGAATGGTATGATAGACGTAGTAACTTCTTGCTTAAAAGTAAATTTGAAAGAGGAGAAGTAGATAATACATTATTTAGAAAATCAATAGGAGATGACACTTTTTACAAAGAATTTGCTAAATTGATTCAGCTTGAATTTCAAATAAGTGACGAAAGAACATAAGTTCTTCTTAGGCATACAAATTTAGCAAAGTCAAAAAGGTATATACATTCATCAAATTAAATATACAAAAGAGCTTCTCAAGAAGTTTAAGATGAGTAATTGCAAATCTATGGATACATCAATGCACCATACTAGTTCACTTGAAAATAATCAAGCAGGCAAAAAAGATTATAAGAAACCCTATAGAGGAATGATATAATCCATACTCTACCTTACTACTTCCACACCTAATATCATGTTTGGTATATGTGAATGTGCAAGATTTCAAGTTGATCCTAGGGGATCACATTTAACTACTATTAAGAGAATCCTTAGATACCTAAAAGGCACTACCAACATTACCTTGTTCTACAAAAAATCTTCTAAGTACAAACTAAGTGGGTAATGTGATTCTGATTACGTTGAAGATAAGTTTGAGAGAAAAAACACAAGTGAAAACTGCACATTTCTCGGTGACAACTTAATCTCCTGGTAATGTATGAGACAAAGCGCAATTGCTATGTTAATAGCAGAAGTTGAGTACATTTCAGCAGCTGGTTGTAGCTATCCACTACTTTGAATGAAACGTCAAATAAAAGACTACAAAATTCTAGAAACCAACATTCCTTTTTATTGTGACGATACTTCTGCTACTTGCCTAACCAAAAACCCTATACTTCATTCTAGAGCAAAACACAAAGAAGTCGAACACCATTTCATTAAGGATTTTGTTCAAAAAGGTGTGCTTAATATCAAGTTTGTAGACACTGAACTTAAATGGGTTGACATATTCACCAAACTAATAGTTGATGATTGGTTTGAGTTCATCAAGAAAAACCTAAACCTTATTCTTTTATCAAACTGATGTTGTGCCAACCTTCGAGTAGTTTTGTTTCATACTTACGAAATATTTTGTTTGATGTTTTCGTTATTTTCAGTATATTAAAAAAAGGAAAGTTAAAAAAAACAAAGGCAAGTTTCACTTTCAAGTCTTTTTGTCTGAATACAAAACGGGGAGAAACATGTTTGATAATGTAGGGAA
>NC_021165.2:39087135-39112905 GCF_000331145.2 Cicer arietinum
TAGGGAAAAAAATACTTAGACTTAAATGGAGCTTTATGTAAAGGGGACTCAAAGTATATAAAAGATAAGTTGTTATCAAAAATATAATTTTGTCATCCTCAAAAAAGGGGATTTTGTTGGAACCAAGTTTGTTTTATAATTACAAATTTGATGTTAACAAAAGTATTTTATGAGAACAATATATTTGACTACACAAAGTATGAAAGAAGATTTGTATTTTTGAAGACAATCTAAAATAAGATTAGTTTCAGATTTATAATTGAAGAAAGTATTTGACAAAGTTGAAAAGAAGATATGATCAACATCTTATCTACAATAAGATATGAATTATTTACAAGAATGTTTGCTCAAGATTTATCACAAGAAGATATAAATTTTTTACAAGAAGATTTGATCAAGATTTACCTACAAGATGATATGAATTATTTACAAGACAATTTGATCAAGATTTATCACAAGAAGATATGAATTATTTAAAAAAAGATTTGATCAAAATTTACCTACCAGAATATATGAATTATTTACAAGAATATATGATTAAGAATTGTTTACAAGAAAATACATTTATTATTTGCAAAGATATGATTCAGATTTTGACAAATGATAAAATATTAAATTGAACTTTGTCACATTCCTACAATCAATCTAGAAGAATATTATTTGTCATACTTAAAAAAATATTAACAATATCAATATGAAGAACTTACACACTCAATCTGAACAAGATACGAACTAAATAAATCTAGAAGAACTGGTCGTATTACATTTAGAAATAAAGAATTGGCTAATAACATATTATTAAGAAGCATCTAGTTCATAATTATTTTTGAATAAGATAATCTTTGACTAAGATAGGAATGAAGATACAATTCAAAATTAATCAATGACTAAATTGAAGCTCTAATTTTATCAATAAATAGATACTCAAGATTGAAGAAGAAGAACATTAAAAAATCTTAAAAGAGTAGAAAAAATCAAACTCAAAATTCCAAATTCATCTTACAGTTTCAAGAGAGAAATACTTTTTCGAATGAGAAATATTCTAAGTGTTTTTCTTATAGTGTGATAGTCATTGTTATAATCAGCATATGAGAAGCAACTACTTAAGTTCTAAACTTTTTTTTTCAAACCCCATAGTGGTTTTAATGTGGCTTCAACAATATGCGGTTATTAGATTGTGTGGAGAAGACTTGACTGGTAGAGTCAAGGTGTGTGCGTTTCTTAAAAGTCTGGGGTTATCAAGCTATTTGAGAAGATTGGCTTGGAGGGTCAGGTGCTTTGTAATTCAAGTTGTTGAAATAGTGGATTAAATCATTTTGAGTGAAGGGATTGAATGTAGGAAAGTTTTTGATGAACCAAGATAAATTACTTGTGTCACTTTATTCATGCACTCCTTAGTTTTTTTATTGTTTCTATTCCAAGTAAATCATCAAATCTGAACTTGTTTAATCAAATAATTAAAAAGTTATCAACTTAGTTAAACACAATGCAATCCCCTCCCCTCTCTCGTGTTTGCACCAAACAACACTTTAATGAGATGTTAAATCTTAATAACTAATGCATAAAGTTTAAAACAAGTATTATTCTCATACGGTGCGATAAACCGAAAAATCGACCGTTGCACTAATGTTTTTCCAAAAAAAGATAAATAATTTTTCTATAATACCCAATTTCTTTTAATACTTAATATAAACTCATCCACTTAAAATCAACAACAATAATTCACATCCATAGTAATTAAATAAATCAAATACACACATTTATTCTGCAGAAAATAAATAAATAAATAAATTCAAAGGTATCCTATTGTCATATGGAGATGTTCTACTTTTGTAAACTAAGTATCATCTCATAGTGTGAAGCATTAGCTTATCTGGTGTGGGGTACCAGAATCATCAATGTGGAGTTTAAAACACATTTTATGTGGAGAATAAGACTCGCCTATATGAAGTACATAGTTCATCCAACTAAATAATTATGGAGTACAAGATCAGTCTATATGGAACATAAGCTATATATTAAAAATGGTTCATTGTTAACAATCATGTTCATAAAATTATATTTATAATATAATATTTTATTCATAATTATGCTCGTCATAAAAATCATAAAGACAGTCATTAAAGAACACATATTCAAATAATCATAACTCGTCATTAAAAAAATAGTAAATCATTAAATCAAATAGTAAATAAATAAATTTCATAATCTAAGATTGTAATTTATAAAATCTCAAATTTAACATAGTTAAGTTTTCGAAAAATCTATTTTGATAATAATTACAATTTAAAATATTTAACTATTTTTTCATCTCAAAAATTCTTTAAATAAATGTGTCATAGAAATTTTAAATAATATGATTATTCACCTATGACAAAAGTATAATGTTTTTGTTTTCTATATATTTTTCTTTTCGTGAGTGACGTTTTTTTTTGTGAGACTATGTAACTAACTGTGCTAATCAGGTTAAGTTCTTAAAAGAAATGTCAATATATAATCCGATCACCTATAAATTGCTTTTGTATTCGTTCTTTTTAAAAAAATGCAACTATCTTCCGATAGTTTGTTTTGAAAACGTTACCTATATATCAAATTTTTTTTTTTTATTACGTATATATCTTAAACAATGACAAATCATGAATGTATCTACTATTCCATTAATGTAGCTGTTTAAAGTACCCATTAAAAACGTAATAAAAATCTAAATTTATTACTATTTAATAATTTATACTCTTAAATATAATTTCTCTTTTTAATAAAGTTATAAACACATCAATAATAATAATAATAATAATAATAATAATAATAATAATAATAATAATAATAATAATAATAATAATAATAATAATAATAATAATATTTAATAAAATTTCCTTAAGTCCTAGTACAAATAGCAAATGCTGATATTGTTAGGTTAAACTTATTGTCTCGGGTTCAAACCCGAAACCTCACAGTTGTGTGAATTATTTATGGTGGAATTTATCATCTCTTATAAGGTAAAAAAAAATATTCAATAAAATACACTACTGTAAATTTTGAAATTAGTCTTTGATTTTAGAATTTTAAATTTTCTCCTGGACGAAAGATTTCATTTATGATTTGGTAAGTAACACAAAGACTCATTGTAGGATTCGTATTCACAATCTACCTCAGGAACATTGGAGGTCAAAGATCATATTCATAACCATATCAAGTATCGACACTCCTTTATTTCTTGATGAAGCAACCAACACAAACACGTTGGAGCATTTTGCTTAAGTTTTGGTCAATTTGGTCATATTACACAAGACTTGAGAGAACGCATTTTGGTTAAACGAGAATGGTATGTATTTTTTGTTTACATCGATTATGAAAAATTATCACTGTTTTTGAATCTTGTAAGATTGTAGGACATTCCATAAATAACTGCCGATAATATATTCTAATGGTCATGGAATAGCTCAATTTGTTAAAGATGATACAGTTTTAAAGAAATTGGTAAATTATATGTCCCTAAAAACATGGATGCTTCAGATAACTATGAAACACAAGGTATAAACAATGAAAATCAAAGTGTTAGTATTAATTGTGTTTCTAGTTCTCCTTCTGTAGATCACATCTCTAATGATGAATTAGTAGGCAACACAATTAATCCACAGCTTTCTCCTTATGATCTTGAAAGAATGGATAACAATCACGATGAAACATTTGATTCAGATTCAATTGAGAAAGTGGTAGTAGATCCATACCCTTTAGGAGAAGATGGTGTCGAGTTACGTCTGGAAACAAATAAAATTCACGAGGTTTTTGGATCTAGCTTATCTAGCTCAAATAGCACATAACAATAAAAAAAAAATATATCTTAAATATTCAGATATGCGTATTATAGAATTTTGGAGTGATGCCATTTTAGAGGAGAATGTAGAACGAGAAACACAAGAAAAGCGGGAGGGGTTTGAATTGTGTTTTATTTTAAAACGACTTTAATAGAAAATGATGAAAACATAGATCAAAGAATATCAGAACAAGGCAACCAATTTATCTTGGATCACCACCCACACGGTAGCTACATCTAGTCTCTTCAACCTGAAGAACTTAATCCACTATTTCATTAACTGAATTATACTTCCAATAAACACCAACTATCCAACCAACTGTTTTCAAGTCTTATCAACCTTCTAAGTTAGTACAATCAAGTTGTTGAGGGATGTAGTCACTATTGGGCTAGGTTACAAAAGAACTGGTTTGAGGGTTTTTTGAGTAACTATCACAAAAAGGTATTTACAATGTTTTACTCTCATATAATATTTATAACACTAAGATAGGACAAAATATAAAGAGCAAGAGTGCAAAGATGATTGTATTGTGTTTGTCAATAAGATTTACACATCTTTTTATAGAGATTTTTAGGGTTTGTGGTCGTTGTCAGAATTGCAAAAAAATCAACATGTATCATGAAGTTTTGTATCAATTCTTCTGAGATTTATTCACCATTAATTCTTGTTAAAGTTATCGTTGAAATTGATTTTTCATATCTTGATATGGAAACATGTATCATGATCAGAGTGTTGGGCATATGTTGCATATCTTGATTTGGAAACATGTATCATGATCAGTATGTCCTATAGTCCCTTAAATGAATAACGAATTTGTGTTGTTGGGAATATGTTACAAAAATTTCTATTCTTCAGAGCGTTGACTATTTGAATTTTTGGAGCATTGATTTTTTCAAAGCTTTTGATTTCAAAATGGTTACTTCCATCAGAGTATTTCCTATCATAAGGTTTGACTTTTTATCAGAGTGTTGACTTTGAAACTAAGTCAGATGATTAGATGCTTAATATGATTATCATAGGCAGACGATTCCTTTCTTTTTCAAAGGTAAAGAGATCATATGCTTGTTGCAGTCATCAGAGCAAGACTAATTAGAGCATTGCTTGTATTATCAAAATAACCAAAGACACGTTTCAGAGTGTGTTTACTAGACATAGAATACAGAAATCAAAGCAGAGTGTTGGTGTTCCTTTAACTTAGATCAAACATAAGAAGATGCAACACAAATTCATATAAAATACCCGATATGGGAACTACACACTTAAACATAACATTAGAACTTTAAATTTTTCGCACAAAATAATTTTGTTATCATCGCAACAAGAAAGGGTCATAATTCTTCAAACCAACTTAGTTCTAGCAATCTCCCCCTTTTTGTTGATGATAAACATTTATTTTGGTAAACAAGTTTTAAATTTAAAGAGATACAAAAAATATTTATAACAACAAAGCTTCAAATTAAAATATGCATGATTAAAGTGTGATGAGAGACATTTTGACAAGATAGTTGATAAGCATCAATACTTGAAATTAATAAAGAACTTGAAATTTTCATTAAAATTGTTCAAGGCATTTTCTTCCTTTTTTCATCATACAAAAAGAGTAGACTAGCCAATACACAAAAAACAAATAGTAAAACAAAGGAAAAGAAACACACATAGACCCAAAAAAAAAAATACAAGGAACTACAAATTTGGGTTGGTCAACCTAGCTAACATGAAACTTATGGTAGTCTGAATGTTCTCCATGAATGCCTTAGTCATAGCTTCCAATAGATCAAAGTCTTCCTTTTAGACGAACTGGGAAGGATCAAACATGGGGCCAGAAGGTGTGACATATGTACTTCTGGAGGAAATTTTGTAGAACCTAAAGCAACATCAATAGAAATATCCAAGGAGTTTATTTCAATGTGTGGAATAATCAAGGAGTGTATTTCAGATTAACATCACTAGAGGGTGATGGGTTTTGCTTTGATAAACCTTTCGACGTGGATGTTAGTAGCTTTTTGGACCGATTGTTGTGGGCTTTTTGAACCGATTGTTGTGGGCTTTTTGAAGCTACAATAGCCATAAATATAGGATATCATTTGTTTGTCTAAAAGCAACAAAGATCTAGGAGGAAAACTACTTTCGTCGATCCATGTTGTCTCTTATCTAGTTGGCGACAAACAAGAAGACCTAGTTCCACTAGTTGGAACATCATAGTCTTGGTTTGGAGAGGGTAGGTGTTTATGGAATGTTGGAGTTGGGAGGTATTTTTGGAGTGTTAGTTTCAGTGGTTGATGGTGTTGGGTTTGGAGTGGTGGTCTTGAGAGGGAGGGGATGGGTTCTATGTCAAAGGATAGCAAAGTATTTAGCTAAGGTTGCTTTAAACATATTATAAAAGGTGTTAGAGTTAGAGTTAGTTGGGGTAATTGGTGTAGGATCGGAGGGATGGATAGCTAGGTTGCCTATATATATATATATGTCATACAATAAATGTGACTTATGTGACAAAGCACCTTGATGCAATGTTAATTTTCCAATGCACGTGATTTCAGAACTTCAAACCTTTCTCGAGAGACGTAAATCATAAATGTACAACCTTAACATAGACTAGTACTATTTACCAAGATACAATCTCAGTATAGACTAACACAATTTACTATGGTGTAGCATCAACACAGACTAGCACTACTCAATAATCTTGATAAGGATAAGGTGGACCATTAGAACACTTGAAACCACTATATGACCCGTCACGATTACTACTAACTATGAAATGCATGAGCGTACTCTAACTCTTTCACATCATTTATTATATAAATACAACTATCAAAAGACTTTGCTTTTAATACTCATTAAACCTTAACAATTTTTCAACACAAGTTTTGCATAGCATCCTTAGTTCTAAGTATACATTTTAGAACATTTTCAACAATAAAAATCATAAACACTTAAAGATCAAATTTACTAACACAAATTCATTTTTTTGAGCAAAAATCCAGAGTGTTCAAAGTTTGATTTTTATTTTAGAACTACTTTCACAATTCATGAATCTATCATTTTTGTGAAGAAAAATCCTTCTAGTATAAAACTAATTTTTTTTATAAAATTTCAAAATGTTCTAAAACAAATTTTTCTTTTAGATCCATTACTTCAACAAATAGATCTACAACATTAACGTAGGACAAACAACATTCTAACATGATTAATTTTAAATAAATAAAAGAAACTTAAAATGTTTAAAAGAAATTAAAAAAAAAAAAAAAACAACTTCTCTTAACCACTAAGGCCACACAATCTTGTTAGAGAAAAATGAAAAAAAGATTTATGACAAAACAAACATCAATAGAAAGAAGAGAATAAGAGAAGAAGCTCTGAGTTCACAAACCTTGATCAAAAGATGAATGGATTTGAAGTAAGGAAAGTTGGGCGAAAATGAGGGCTAAAGAAGGAAAATAAATTTTTTTTCTAACACTTATGACACCAAAAACCTAGTCCCAAAAAAATGTCAGGACATGAAGAAAAATATCTAGATATTTTGACTAAACAAATTATTACACCATCTAATGACTCTTACACAAATCCCATCACTCACTTTCCAATCTATTTTAGTAAGAAAATTTACTCTCGTCACAACTCGACTAACAAATGAATTTAACAAAAATATTTGTCGAGCATAATTCCTCCATAATTTGATTAAATTATTTCCTGAAAAATATTTTTAATCGTCTCAAAAACAGAGTTGTTTTAAAATTTCGCTTACGGTAAAACTGCCTTATGTATTTAGAATCTATAAAAAAAAAAAAAAAAAAGAATTTGCTTGCAATTTCAACTAATTTTAAGCAAAGAAAAAATATTTTTGATACTTAAATTCATAAAACAAAATTAGAGATTACAAACTCAACAATATTTCGATACAAAATACAGTAAAATTACTTAAATTACAATTTAATAGCTATGGATCTTACCAAACATCCTCTACACATAACTAAACTCTGAAATTACAAAAACCATTCCCATTTTTTACCATCCCAAAGAAAAAAAATTCAATGTTTCATTTGGATCTAAAACATACTTATGAAACAATGAATTACTAACTTCAACTACATTAACAACCACACCTTCACCTTAACTTTTTCAAAAGAAAAATGTACACGTGTTAAATGATACCAATGCTCACATAATGACAAAACTCATTCCTTCTCTTGCTAAGGGGTCACATTGATATGTGATTACTTTATTTACATTTAATTTTGAAAGGAATATAGTTCAGGAGTTTAAGGGTTTGTCATCATTAAAAAATGAGAGATTTGTAGAAGCCAGTTGGTTTGAAGAACAATGATCCTTAATTGTATTTTGATAATAACAAAAATATATGTGAGAATAATTTTTGTTTTAATGTATTTGTCTAAATGTGGAGACTCTAATAAAAATCTCTTAAAGTATTCATTTGATTAAAAGACTCATCGCTATGCAACACGCTTTCAAGACATGCATCAATGCGTCTGTTTGTGATAAGATCCTAAGATGATGTTTCTTTACTAGAACAATTGATTAAACAATAGAGTAACAAGAACCAAATTAATTTTGGTTGAGAATGTCATATTCGTAAGTGGTGACTTGTCTGCCTTGTTTTGAATATATCTAGAGGTCTAGATGTCTAATTGAAGTGATTTTTGATACATTGGAAAGCTTAGAGAGTTGTCTCAAACTTATCTTGTAGAATCAAGACCATATTCAGGGTCAAAATGGGCTAGATGTTAAACACAAGTTTGTGGTATTTTTATTGTTTTTTGGGGTTTATTAGAATAATAGTTAAATAAAATCAATATGCACAAATAAAGAGGTGTTCCTTTGATTTTTTTTTAACTATCTTTTAATTAAGACTAGACAAGACTATTATTAAGAAAGTTAAGGTAGTCACTAGGATTATTGTTTCTTTATTGTGGATTTTCTTTTCATGTACCAATCAACCGATGACTCGTAAATATATGTGTCACACACGTGTAGAAACGACACTTTGGATGAAATAAAATATTTCTATTTGAGAATTAAATGAGATTTTCTCATCATTGAGTTATTTGATTATAACCTGTTTGAATTTTATCATTGGATTGCTTACCATTGTGGCAATTCCTCTTGACTTATCAATCATCTTAATTGTGACGTCGTTCTTCTCAATCTCTTAATCAATTCCATCTTTTTGTATTTATTTTAATTTTTTCATATTTTTATCCATTCATAGTTTAGGTTTTTCATCCCTTTGTGACTCTGGTCAACACGCCTCAATGCTCGCTTTGATTTGTTTGCCTATGATAAGTGCAAATAATTTTTTTTAACCTCTAATTTGATGCTCCGAAGATAGTTAATCTTGTATTAATCACAACATTCAAGCAATCTCTGATAAACAAGTTTGAATCAAGTCAATCATTTGAATGAAGCATCTAAAACAACTTGTTTTGAATTCTCTGATTCAAGCGTCTTTGAAATGAGAATGCTTTGATTCTCACATCCTTTTATTATTCTAACATAGCATAAAGTGATATTTTATTAAAAAGGAATGGGCGAAAAACGACAAAATAATATTATTTGAAATTCGCGCCAGCTGTCCAATATAATAGAATCAATACAAAGGCATACCAGAATTGTGCAACAATTTCCTGCAACGTTACGAAAACCCTAAAGGAATCATCAAAACCCTAGTAGTGGTTGTAAACCTCAAAAGCATGATTGTATTAAGTTAGAAATTTTAGATGACTAGAACATACGTAGGTGACTAGTAGATTTTCTAGTGGTTGAAAGAAATCAGTTTGATTTAGCGGATTAAATCCTTCAATGAGAATGGAATTGACGTAGTTATTGTATTGGTGGTGAACCAAGATAAATCAGTTTTATGATCTCCCTTGCTTATCTCTCTATTTTTTATGTTAAAATTGTCTTAAGTTTCTAACCAGAAATCTTTTCAAGAGAAATCTTCTTAATTTTAAAAACACAATTCAACCCCTTTTTTCTTTTGTTTTTCATCCTTCAAAAACAAAGTTGAATAAGAATTGAAAAGTAAAAGTGCTTGAGGAATGAAAGTGAAAACGAGGAAGAGAAAGATCAAAGCTAAGTTTGGCATATCTGCCATGTTGTAGAAGAATGTTTGATCTACAAGTAGAAGGATGGATCAATTTTATTCGAGTGAAGAAAAGCTCAAGTACCAAACATGGTAACGAAGAAAGCTCAAGTAGCAAACCTTGTAACAATGTTGAAGCAAGTCTATGTCTCATGGCTATACATAAAAAACACGAGGTTAGTGAAGATGAAACTGGATTTTTACCTACCTGTAAACAATAACAACACACTTTTGTATAACTTCTCGAGGACGCAAAATAATTTATTGAGAATGATAGTTAATTTATTAATTTAAAATAATTTTTTTTATTATACATATATATATATATATATATATATATTATTTTTTAAATATTAATTTATTGTTCAATTATCTTTTCTATCACACAGTAACTATGTCAAATAATGTCACACTGATGGACAGATATCAATTCATTTTTATAAAAAAAAAGATTTTTCCAAAATGAAAATCAAATTGCATAAATTAGAGATAAATTAGTACATACTTTTAAATATAATTTCTTAAAAATTGTCATCCAACGTAAGCAATTAACAACAATATACACGTCTAAAAGTTCTAATACCAATAGGGTATTTTGAACCATAATTTACATAATTAAGAATTATATCACAAGTACATTGAAAAATTAATAATAAATTATATTAATAATAACACATTGATAGAATATGATTATTAATAATATAATATTAATCATAAGTAAAATAATTTAATTATTTAACTTATACAAAAAATTACACATCATTACTCGCGATGTGTGAAAGTACAAATTAATAATTATTTTTCTTTAATTAGTTCAAGCTACACGTTTCATTAGGAAATAAACAAAATGCTCGTTTTATGTGGAACCGTCGACGTGTTAATTGATTAAGTGTAGGTTTCTTAGGTAAATCATCTTATTAGTATAAATGTATAAGTTTAAAAAGAAAACAAAAAATTGCTGAATTAAAAACCCAAAGCATACAAGTATATCAAAATTAAGGGTAGTTAAATAAATTTGAGGTTGCGGTTGTGGCAGCTGAGTAATAGAGAGCAAACATTTTTATTCAGGAACATTTTAAGAGGTGAATAATTTAAGTATTTAAACCTTCTATGGTATATCCATTTTAATAATTTGGGATAGAAAAAGAGTTGAATAATTTAAATAGTATTTTATAGAAATAAATTTGATCAAAAACCTAAATCTATTGGAAATCGGGGTTTTATGAAATCTTAGATTATGAAATCAATGTATTTTACTATTTTGGTTGTTGATTTGCCCTTTTTTTTATGATATAAAATAGTTTGAATATTTGTTCTTTGAATGATTGTTTTATGATGTGTTTCTTTTTTTAAATGATTGTGGCAATTATAGATTTGAATGAAATATTATATTTTAAATATGATTTTATAATAATTGTTAAAAACGAGTTATTTTTTGGTATGTGTTTGAGATTCACTTATGCTCCATATAGACGGGTCTGGCTTCATATAGATGGGTCGTATATCTCACATGAGATGAGTTTTAAACTCCACACGAATGAATTTGGTATCTCGCGCACAAGATTAGCTAAATCACATAAGTAATACATCTCTATATAACAATGGGATTCCATTGAATTAATTGATTTATTTTATACAAAATAAATGTGTGTATTTGATTTATCTATATTATTCTAGATGTGAATTATCATTGATTTTAATTGGATGAGATTATATTGATTATTGGAAATAACTATTTTAATTTAGAAATTTATTTATATTATTTAAAATTTTGAAGAATATTTTTGGAAAAATGCAAGTGTCATGGTCAATTATCTAGTTACCGCGCTGGCTGAGAATCATAATTATTTTAAAATTGTGTGCATTATTCAATGGGATTTCACATCTGATTAAAGTGTTGTTATCAAGGGTTGAAATTGAGATCGTTGAGAGCTAAAGAGTTCTACACTTTTTAGGAAAAATTATTCCATTAGAGTAAGTTAGTAGATTCGGAATATGTACACATAGTGGCTACATCGTAATTTATTTCATAATTAGTTATTAAATGTCCAATTTTAAATATTTTGATTATTAACAAATTTTCACATGTAAGGATTTATTTAAGAGTTTTTCTATATTATTATAACATTTTTTAGACAATTAATTATATATTGTTAGTACCTTACTCTCTTATATAAATATAAATGTTTTTGTCTGTTGAAATTACCAAACTCATATAACTATGATTTATTTTTTTTGAATCAGAGCCACGTTGAACCTAGATCGGACAATGGTATGGGTTTACTTTACTTTACTTTACTTTTATTATTTTTCTATCTGTTTTTTTTAAAGAAAAAAAAAAGCAAAACAAGGGATTATAGGATTGCTTCTAGTAGTTATAAATTTTACATGCTATTGTGTTCGATAATAGGTCTGGTCAACTCAATGTTTGATTGGTGGTGGTGTGCATATTTATGGCGAGTAACAAGTTTGGGATTAATGACGCACTTGCTGAGGCTCTCAGCTTGATGGTTGCAGCGATGCGAGAATAGAAGAATGTTACTCATCAGTTTTAGAGGACCCAATTCAGAACATTAGATATTGTAGACCCTCGATACGTAGAACTTTCTAATTTGAAAAAGAACAATCCACCATTTTTTTCCGGAAATGTGGTCTAGTTGAGCAAGGAGACTGGTTGTTGAAGTAAGAGAAAATCTTTCAACTTATGTAGTGTGCTGACAGTTAAAAGGTTGGCATCATCATTTATATGTTAGAGTTTGATGTCAAGCATTGGTCGAATTGTGCTAGAGGTTTGTTGACAAAAGAAATCCCTGTTACTCGGGACAAGTTTAAGGAGGTATTTCTGAAAAAAGTAGTTTCCCCATATTTTTCACATTCAAAAGGAAACTGAGTTTCTTCATCTTCGTCAAAGAGATATGTCAGTTGCAAAGTAGGTCGCCAAGTTTAAAGTTCTATCAAGATACTTATGCTATCTTATGGACAATTCAAAAGACAAATAAAAGGCAATCAAATTTAATCAAGGACTAAATCTTGTATCTGACTTTGAAGAGTACGCTCTCAAACGTGCCTATGGTGAATCTGTTAATACAAACAAAAATCTAGATGTTCTGCCTATAATTATCATTTCAACCAAAATGATCGTTTTCCTCTAATAAATATGTCAAGCAAAATGATCGCATGTCTCTTATACCTGTGACAAATGTCGTATCGTTTGACTGTAATAGAATGTTAACATTCTGAAAAGTCAATGCTTTGATTAAAAAACAACACTTAAGATAGTCAATGCTATAATGGAAGTAATCCCTCATAAATGAAAAGTTGTGAAAAAGTCAACGATTGGAATAATCAACGCTCTAAAGAAGACAACTATGTTTATCCTCTAGTCAACATCTTAAATCTATTAATTGTCTAAAACTTGTTGTGACATCCTCTACGATCTTCCCTCTTAAATTAGAATTGAGGTGAATCATTCAAAATCTTTTCATATTATTGAACTAATATAGAATTTGACATATAACATTCTCTCAATGAGATTTAGAATCCAAGAAATAGAATTTATGTCAATTAAGACACAATCTAGAGCTGATGTAAATTAGCCCGATAGTGGCAACAATCTATCATCCCTAAGAGGTACCTGAAGAGGTACAACAACACTTATGAACCTCAATGAAAATCTCCAAGAATGTTGAAGAAGGGATCTAACAGTGACATCATAGAGAGGCTAGAGAAAAATACTCAAAGCCTGAAAGAGGCAGAGTAAACAATACATATATGCTATTATTGAAATTGTGGATTAAGACCTTGAATGTACTGAGAAACAATTTCTCTATAAGGGGAGGACTGAGAAACAATACTATCTGTTTTTTCTCTTAGTTATGTTCTCTATGATTCAACCTCTTTCTCTCTAAACCTGTTTTAATCGTAAGTTTAATGATTTGATAAAGAATATACTTTTTCTTGAGTAATTGAAGTATTTTTCATAAACATCAAAATACAATTCAAACTCCCTTTGTCTTGTGTTTTCTAGCACCTTCACTTATTACCTTCAATGCATGAATGTATTATATTATTGTTTATCAACACGTGCCTTATACTATTCTAGGAATGGATTGGTTGTCATTGAATCTTGATGCCATAAATTTTTCTAACAAATCACTCTCTGGTGCACCTCAACTTATGCATATTGTTTCATCTTTGTTTGAATCTTTGTGTTTGCTTTAGCTTGTCATAAGTATTTAGTTGAGGGAGCTCAAAGATACATGCTCTTATTTTCTTCTAAGAAAGAGGTTGAGGATATTTGGACTTTGATGCAAGTAGTTTGTGAGTTTCCTGATGCATTTTTTAAAGATATCTCAAGATTACCCCTAGATAGATTATTATAATTTTTCATTGTTTAGTGTTAAGTAATGGTCCAGTATCAATAGCACCTTATATGATTTTAATACAAGAGTTGGATGAACTTGATAAACAAATGGAAGATTTATTAGGAAAGTGATTCATTAGGCCTAGTGTGTCAATATGGGAAGCATTAGTATTTCTACTGAAGAAGAAAGATGGGAATATGATGTTATGTGTAGACTATAGAAAGTTGAATAAGGTTTGTAGCTATACTTAGGTAGGCCTGTAACTGAAGGTGCATACATGAGAAGAGGGGTTGATTTGTGTTTGTCAATGTTTTATCCTTTTTAATTATTTATTCAAGAACTGGTTCGGGTTTGGTGATTTTAACTAAAATAGAGGCAATAACAATTAGGCTTAAGTAATCAGAGAAAGCAGTAACATAAAGCGTGTAGAAATAAAGTGACACAAGTAGATTTATCCTGATTCACTACCAACTTAGTAGCTACATCCAATCCCTTCACTTAGAAGGATTTAACCACTAATTTAAATTCTTGAATTACACAGAACTTGACCCGAAAAGTCATTCTTCTGAAAACAACATGACACCTATAGGCTTTTTGAGGCAAACAAATACCTTGACCCTACAAGTCATGTCTTCTCCACACAACCTGAAAACCACAAATTGTTGAAGGAACACTAAAACCACTATTGGATTAGGTTACACAAGTTTGGAATGAATTATGTTTTGCTTGTACTAAGTAGATTGTTACAATTAATTTCTCACACTAAAACACTTTAAAAATATTTCTTTGAGAAAGTGATTATCTAGAACATAAACCTTTGAACTTTGAATACTTGGGAAATTTGAGCACACAAAGGTTTTTCTAAATTGTATGGATTTCTAAGTTTAAGATTTCATGATTTCTTCTTTAGCCTTGAGTATCTTTTTATATAATAGATTAAAGTTTCACTTTTGTCCTTGTAAAGTTTGGATCATATCTTTCTTGTAAACAAATTTTGAATGTATCTTCTAGTGAACAATGTTTTGACGATATCTTCTTGTGAACAATATTTTGACCATATCTTCTTGTGAATAATATGTTGATATATCTTCTTATAATCAATATGTTTACCATATCTTCTTGTGAACAATATTTTGGTCATATCTTCTTGTGAACTATATTTTAACTATATCTTCTTGTGAACAATATTTTGACCATATGTTTTTGGTCATATCTTAATTTCACCTACGTTAAAGATTTTCTTCAATTACAATTCTGAATCATATCTAATTTCATATTGTGTTCAAAAACTTGTTCATGTGAATCTTCCTTCATACTCTTGATTGATTGGAGTGGGAAGGGATTCGTGCTAGTTCTTGAATATTCAAAAACTCTTATTTGGCTAGTTCTTTTCTTTATAATGAATTCTTTCAATCAGGGTCATTGATTTTCCACATAGCCATTGACTTTCTTATTGGAGTGAGATGTTGTGTTTTTTGGATAATAAAAGTCCTAGGCATAATATCAGCTTTGAGTTCATGGTTTGAACAATCTATTCAGAGTTAATGATAGCTTGATATAAACTCTTTAGAGGCACGAGTTTGTGGGCATCAGAGGCACACAAGGGCTTTATAGTTATGCTTCAAATTTAGTCTTCAAACAGTCTTTAGTGGTAGTCTTGAGATACAATTATCAGAGGCAGTCTTTAGACCTAAACCTCATAGCCAAACATCAAAGGCAATCTTTGTAACTTTCAAAGGCACGTTGCTTTCAGAGGTAGATGTGTATGGTTTTATGTTCCTCTGATCTCATCCTTGTAGGAACCAAGTGAAGGTACAAACACGAGAAGGGGGGGTTGAATTGTGTTTCCCAAAGTTGTTAACTTTATGATAATTTATCAAGCAATCAGGTTCAGAGGCAGCAAACAATGAAAGCATACATAATTGATCACATAGATTTATCATGGTTCACCACTAACTTAGTTATATCTAGTCCCCTCATTCAGAAGGCTTTAATCCACTAATTCAAATACCTTGAATTACAAAGCACTAAACCCTCCATGCCATTCTTCCCAAACAGCCTGACAACCGTAGACTTTTGAGGAATTAACAACATTGACCCTACAAGCCAAGTCTTCTCCTAACAATCTAACAACCTCAGATTGAAGAAGGAACTAAACCATTATCGGGTTGCATACAAAAGATTAGAACTTTAAGTGTTTGCTTCTAACAAAGCTGATAAAAATAAAAACTCCCACACTCTAAGAAAAAAACACTTAGAAAATATTTTTAAATTGAACAAGTGTTTCTCTCTATGAACTCTAAAAAGTAATTTTGGAATTATGAGCTTTGAGTTCTTCTCCTTTTTTCTAATTTTTGATGATCTTCTTCTTTAGTCTTGAGTATCTATTTATAGTTAAAATTAGGGCTTCAATTTTATCGTTGTTTAATTCTAAATTGTATTTTCATTCCTAGCTTGGTCAACAATGATCTTATTCAAAAATAATTATGAACAAGATGATTTGTGATAATATGTTCTTTAACCAATTCTTTATTTCTGAATCCAATTTGAGTAGTTCTTCTAGATTGATTTTGATCAGATAGAGTTATAAATTCTACAGATTGATTTTGCTCGTATTTTGTTCAAATTGAGTTTGTAAATTCTTTAGAATGATTCTATTCATATTTTGTTGTAGATAAATCTTGATCAAATCTTGACCATCTAATCTTTTCAACTTGGTCAAAGATTATCTTCAATTATAAATCTGAATCAAATCTTATTTTAGATTTTATTCAATTATACATTTGAATCAAATCTTATTTACATTTTTTTCAATTATAAATCTAAATCTATTTTTTTATAGATTTTCTTCAATTATAAATTTGAATCAAATCTTCTTTCAGATTTTCTTCAATTTATAAATCTAAGTCAAATCTTGTTTTAGATTTTCTTCAATTATATATTGAATCAAATCTTATTAGATTTTTTTCAAAAACACAAATCTTCTTTCATACTCTTTGAAGTCAAATATATTGTTCTCGTTAAATACTTTTGTTATCATCAAAACTTTAAGTATAAAACCAACTTGGTTCCAACACCAAGTTGGTTTTCCACTTATAGTTTGATGTTAATAAAATGATTCTATAAGAACAACAAATTTGGATTAATGGCTTCATTAAATATGAAAAAATTGGAAGAATAAAATTAGAGAAAGGTACTAGAGGAAGCGACCAGTGGAAAGTCACCAGCGGAAGTGAGAAGATGATGAGATTAGAGGAACACAAAATATACTAGTCCACCTCTGAAAGTAATGTGTCTATGAAGGTTACGAAGATTGCTTCTGATGTTTGGGTTTGAAGTCTGGGTATGATGTTTAGGTCTGAAGAATGACTCAAAAACTGAGTCTATAGACTGCCTCTAAACAGCTTATATCAAGCAATTATTAACTCTGAAGAGATTTTTCAAACCATACATTCAAAAGCTCATATTCCGCTAATCAAAAATTGCATCACACTCAAAACGTTGCCTCTAATATGCAGCTTCTAATGTTGCACCGACTTTGATGATTCAACAAGGTGATTTTTCCCAATGCCACTAATTCTAAGTCACACAATTCTTCCTCTGACTATCACTATTCAATAAACACAACCTTTCACTCCAACAAAAAATTCAATTGCTTCAATGGAAAGTCAACGACTGAAATTGAATGAATTAAGTATGCAAAGAAAACTTAGCCGAATAAAAAAGTATGAGAAAAAGTATGATCAAGATCTCATAAACAAGAAGAAATGAAATATTCACAAGAAGATTTGATCAATATTTATCACAAGAAGATATGAATTATTTACAAGAATTTATCAAGATTTATCTACAACAAGATGTGAATTATTTACAAGATTTGATCAAGAATTATCTTAATGAATATATGAATTATTTACAAGAAGATTTGATCAAGATTTAACATTAAAAGATATGAATTATTTATAGAAATATTTTATCTAGATTTTTCAAAAGGAAGATATGAATTATTTACAAGAAGGTATGATCAACAATTAAGTACAAGAAGAAACACTCACAATAACATACATTTATTATTTGCAAGATATGATTCAGATTTTGCCAGGACAAATGAGAAGCCCAACCTATTCTATAAATAGATACTCAAGTTTGAAGAAGAAATTAAGAGAACTCACAAGCAAAAAATTTCCTAAGTCATTAGAGTTCATAAGGTTAAAGTCCAGAGAAACACTTGCTCAAAAGAAGTATTTTCTAAGTGTTTTCTAGTGTGAGAGTCATTGTTACAATCATTTAGTTAGAAGTAAATCAATTTGTTCCAAACTCTTGTAACCCAACCCGATAGTGGCTTTCATGTTTCTCAAGCAATCTATAGGTTTTCAGGTTGTGTTGACAAGACTTGGCTTGTAGAATCGAGGTGTTTGTGTTGCTCAAAAAGCCTATAGGTGTCACGTTTTTTTGAGAACACTGGCTTGAATGGTCATTTGTTGTGTAATTCAAGTTTTGAATTAGTGGATTATATCCTTCTGAGTGAGGGGACTGAACGTAGCTACCAAGTTGGCGGTGAACTAGGATAAATTCTTGTGTGACTTTTGTTCTGCAATTCTTGTTTTACTTTTGCCTCGTACTACTTAACCTGATTCCTACTACTTTTATTCTAAGTAAGTCCCCAAACCAAACCAATTTCAAATAAATTAGCAAAAAGAATCCAACTTATTCATACATAATTCAACCCATTTTTCAAGTTTACACCTTGAATCCTCTAGTCCCTTCCTCTGGTTACTTCCTCTGGACAGTTCCCTTGGTATTTTCCTCTAACTTTCTTGTTCTAATTGTTGCGCACTTAATGAACCCAATAGTCTGAACATATTGTTTTGATAAAATACCTTTGTTAACATCAAAATGACAAGAAAACCTACTTGGTCCCAATAAGGTTTCCACTAAAAATAAATATCTCTTGCTTAGTATAGATTTATTTTTGAGAGGATCCTTAGTATTTTTTAAGATAAACTTGAGGTCTAGGTACCATCAAGTTAGGGTCAAGAGTAAAGATATTCCTAAGAAAGCTTTTAGGACAAGATATGGACATTATATGTATATAGTGATGCCATTTGGAGTTACCAATGCCCCTGCCATTTTTATGTATTATATGAATCAAATTTTTAGACATTTCTTAGATAATTTTGATGTGGTGTTCATAAATGATATATTGTATGCAAAACCTGAGGATAGTATTGCAAGTTTTAAGAGATAATATATTGTATGCAAAACCTGAGAAATACGAGTTTTGGCTTGAGACGGTGAAGTTTTGAGGACATACCGTCTCTAGTAAAGGAGTAATAGATGACTCTAGTAAGATAGATGCAATACTAAATTGAACACTACCTAAATTAGTGATAAAATAAGGAGTTTCATAGGATAGGCGGGTTAGTATAGAAAATTTATAGAAGGATTTTCTAAGCTAGCCTTACCTCTCACTACGTTAACTTGAAAAGGGAAAGCTTTTGTGTTGGACCAAGAGTGTGAGGATAATTACCTATAGTTTAAAGGAAAAATAGTTTTTGTACCTATTTTAGTTATACCACACCCATCCATGAATTGTGTGGTTTAATGTGACATCCCTAAAAATGGTTAAGGATATGTTTTGACGCAAGAAGGGAATGTGGTAGCTTATGCATCTAGACAACTTAGGTCACACAAGATGAATCATCCAACCAATGATCTTTAAGGTTTTCGTTGAAACCAAATTATTTGATGAAATATGCCCCCTCACTTGTTTTGATAATAACAAAATTGTTTGTGGGAAAAACTTGATGCTCTAATGTTGGATACAACATGTATTTCCCTTTTTGCTAAGTCTGATACAATAATCAACATTGTGTTGAAACGCCTCTAATAGAACAAAGCATTTGCAATTCTTTTGCCTTTGACAATAACATCAAGTATCTCATCATCTACTCTAAACTTACATTCTCTGAAAAGTCAACGCTATGAAAAAAGTCAAGTCTCTAAAGACAAAGCAATTAGCGCATCCTTTGATACACATTTTGGATCAGCTAATTGTTTAAAGATCTCAAGACACCTTTGATCATAATTCCGACTAGTTTCCAACTATTTCAAACAGACACGCATAATCAGTACAAGATTAGTCTTTTCAAGAAAGTCTCTCTGTCAAATCATTCCACAAAGATACAACGCAAAACTTCATGGATTATTCTAATTTTCTGCAATTAGTACAACGACCAGAAATCCTAATTGTACACTATAAAGGACGTACCTCCCTCAAAGAAGAATGAGACAACAACGAACAATACACTTCACACAAGAAACAAGCGATAATCACATTTATATTATTGTTATCATCCTGTTAGTGCTAAGAAGATTTTTCTAAAGCAAAAATTGTAAACACTTTATGCAAAATCTTATTCAGATAAACCCCAAAACCTTTATGTGGTAACCTAGCCAAATAGAGGCTGCCTTCCTCAATAGTTTGATTGTAGTAAACTAGAAGGTTCAGAAGATTGAAGATAATCGGTTTGACTAGTAAGTGTTCAAGTGTAAGTTTGATTCAATGATAATTTAGTGAATTAAATCCTTCAAGTTGAAGGAAATGGACGTAGCTTCTATGTTGGTAGTTAACCATGATAAATTTTTATGTCTCTTTGCTCTATTTTCACACTTATGCATTATCTTATTTACTTTTGTTGGACTTTAGTCCTCTTAATCCTAATTTTGACATAATTAACAAACATACAATGTTCATACATCATATGATAAATCTAATTTTTTAACTGAGTAAGATTGCAGGAACAACAACTCAACCCTACATACTTGAGACAATTGCTTGAAACTCAAGGAATCAACAAAAGTTGAAATATTTACTGCGCAAATCGATTAAGCAATCGATTCTGTAAAAGGGTTGTATGAAAACATACAGTCTGTGATGAAACCATCGATTAGGCAATCGACTGGCACAATCAGTGATAAAAATTGTGCAAGTCAGAGAGAAGCCGTTTAGCATACTAATCGATTGGCACATCGATTGTTAAAATCACAAAGACTGAAGCAAATTGAATATATCGATTGACAAATCGATTGGACAAGTCACAGGGCCAACCCATGTAGCACACTAATCGATTGGACAATCCATTGTGAAAAATTCAATTATGACAGGTTTGGTATCAATCGATTAGGAAATCGATTGAGATGAACCAACTGGTAAATTCATTTCTCAAAAACATACTACCAAATCGATTGCCACGTTGATTTACTTGAAATAAACTAAGTTCCTGTTTTAAACCAAATCGATTGGCAAATCGATTGAAACAATATTTGAAGTTACAGGGAACTCTTAGTATATGGCCAAATCGATTATATAAGTAGTACTGCATCGATTATGTGACTTAATGAATCGACTACGTAATCGATTGTTTTGATCTCATTGTTGGAACAAAACACCTGACATCGATTATGCAATCGATTCATATATAAACTACACATAGTTTTCTGAAAAGTGCATTTAAATAATCGATTAGGTAATCGATTAGTTTGTATAGTTTCAAGATTCAAGAAAAACAAGACTTTCGATAATCGATTGGGAAATCGATTAAGCCTGCTTTATCACATTAATGAATCGATTGGTAAATCGATTTATCAGTTGTTTTTCAGAAACTATATAAACAGTTTTCAATCTTTTTCTCATAACTCTTAAGAACCTTTGATGACATTTTTTATATTACTTTTTCAGATCCAAAACCAACGATTATTCATAATCAAAAGAGAGCTGAAAAAGACTTCTTGAGAGAAAAAGAGAATCATCTCACAAACACTCAAATGGATAACAATCTTCTTATGTGAGATACATTGCTAGTGATTGAGAAAAACTATATACATCTTTTATACTTTCTGTAACAAAGTTTTGTAAAGAAAGAACTGTGGAAAAATCCAGTGATGAAACTGGTAGTTATCTTCTTTGGTGAGAGGGCTCATCAAGAAGAAACTTTGCTATGATCTTGGAAGAGTTTGGAGATAAACTCTGGGATACAGTGGCTGCAAAATAGAATAGAGAGAAAGAGTTTTAAGATTGATAGGCTGAGAGAGCTGGAACATCTGTAAAATACTTTCTAAGATTCTATTGGAAAAAGGCCGAAATCGTTTTGTTTTGGGACTGGACGTAGGTCGTCTGATTGATGACTGAACCAGGATAAAATTGCGGTGCACCATTCTCTAACCCTTACTCTTTATTTTCATTGTATGATTGTATGCTTGATCCTGATTGCATGCTAGACGTATTCTATTTTCATTAATATCGTTTGAACGAGTAATTTGGCATGCATGTATCTTGATTGATCTGTAGAACATTACTGTATATTCTAGACTAGTTATTAGTCAATACATGTAAGTGTGAGCCTTCACTTAGAATCAACTCCTTGGGACCGTGATTGATCTTGAGTTTAACTAAACTGTTCTTTTGTTAAAATGATATCAATCTTGTTTTAAACTGTCAGATATTTTAGACTATAGAGGTCATTATTTTACAACAATTGGTATCAGAGCCTAACTTTTTTAGAGTAATACTCATAAAAGAAACATGGCCTTAGTTGAATTTCTAGGAGAAGGTGCTTCACTTGCAAGGCCCCCTGCCTTCAATGGAGCCGCATACATGTTTTGGAAACATAGGATGTTGATATTTCTAGAAGCTAGTGGTATTGATATTCTAGATGTTGTAGAAAATGGACCCTACATACCTTCAATAGCTGGGACTGGTGATTCACTGATCCCTAAACCCAGATCCGAATGGTCTGAGGATGATAAGAAGAAGGTTGGATATAATGCTAAGGCTAAGAACATAATAACCTCTGCATTATCAGTTGATGAATTTTTCAGGGTCTCAAACTGCAAGACTGCTAAAGAAATGTGGGACACTCTTCAACAGACACATGAAGGAACCATAGATGTGAAAAGAGCTCGAGTTAATACACTCATGCATGAATATGAATTGTTTAGCATGAAGACAGATGAATCCATAAGTGACCTGCAAACAAGGTTCACTGACATTATCAACAACCTACATGCTCTAGGAAAAGTTATGGATAGTGAGCAGCAAATAGGAAAAGTCATGAGGTGTTTAACAAGAGAATGGCAGCCCAAAATAACTGCCATTGCTGAGTCAAAAGACATTGCAACCATGACTATTGCAACACTGTTTGGAAAGCTCAGGGAGCATGAAATGGAATTGCACAGGTTAGATGAGTCAGAACAAGTTAACAGTAAAAGAAAAGGATTAAATACTGAACAAGACAGTTGCTCAGATGAATCAAGCAGTGAGACTGATGAAGAGCCTGAGATTGGTTTACTTGTCAAAAAGTTTAAGAAATTTCTGAAAAAGAAAGACAACAAATTCAGAAAGCCATCCAGTTCTAAGACTAGTGACAACAAGACAATCACCTGTTATGAGTGCGGTAAAACAGGTCACATAAAGTCTGAGTGTTACAAGTTGCAAAACAAAAATAGAGCTACAAAAACTAAAGGCAAGGAACCAGCTACCAAAACCAGAAAAGCATATGTTGCATGGAATGACAACGAAGAATCCTCTGCCTCTTCAGAAGAAGAAGAAGCAAATTTATGTCTTATGGCAAACACAGACTCAGAATCTGAAAATGAGGTAAACTCTCAATCTAATCCATCTTATGATGAACTACAAGAAGCTTTCAATGAACTGCATGATGAGTATGTGAATTCTATTAAACAGTTGATAAGTACAAAGAAAATGCTTGAGCTAATGAAAAATGATCATAAGAAAATTGAGGATTTGTATGAACAACTGAAAAAGGACTCACATGACAAATCTGCAAGATGCATTGAACTTGAAAAAAACGTTGCATCATTAAAATCTGATTTATTGAAGTTTGCTAGTAGTGAAGATAAACTGAATGTCATACTTAGCAACCAGAGACATGTTAATGAGAAATCTGGTCTAGGATATAAACCCAATATGCATGTTAAAAGGAATAACACTAGATGTGGTATTGGTTATATGCAAACCAGAAATGTCAAACATAGTCAGAAATATGTTATTTCAAGGAATATATATGACATCTTTACTAAACCAAACAAACATTCATCCTTTGATGGTACATGTCACTTCTGTTGCAGAAAGGGACATTTTGTTTCAAATTGCAAATTTAAAAAACTAGCCAATAGAGGATGGAAGCAAGTTTGGATAGCAAAGAAACAAATTTTTGAAACTGACCTTCCAGGATCCAATTTAAATTGGGGACCTAAAATCAAATTCTGATTGTGTGTTGCAGGTGTGCTTGACATCCACTAGGCATTCTTGGTATTTAGATAGCGGATGCTCAAAGCACATGACAGGAGACAAATCCAAATTCCTGTCCTTGACATTAAAGGAAGGAGGTTTTGTCAAATATGGTGACAACAATAGAGGAAAGATTATTGGTATTGGTGACATAGGCAATGAGTCAACTGCAGTAATAAAAAATGTCTTGTATGTAGAAGGACTGAAACATAATCTGCTGAGTATAAGCCAGCTATGTGATAAAGGCTTCCATGTAAGTTTTTCATCACAATCTTGTATAATTGAGCATAAAGATGACAAAGGCATAAAGTTAGTTGGTGATAGAATTAATAACATTTATATGTTAGATTTTAATTCTTTGCCAAGTACTATATGTTGTTTGTTATCTAATTCATATGAGACTTGGTTATGGCATAAACGTATACCACATATTCATATAGATCATTTGTTTTGCCAAGTACTATAATGTCTCGGTTACTTAATATTTTGTTTTGAGAATTGTTATGCTAACTGGGCGTTAAGAATGGGGAATCTCTTAATGTCTCGGTTACTTAATATTTTGTTTTTGAAAATTGTTAAGTTAACTGGGTGTTAAGAATGAGGAATCTCTTAATGTCTCGGTTACTTAATATTTGTTTTTGAAAATCGTTTAAGTTAACTGGGCATTAAGAATGGGGAATCTCTTAATGTCTCGGTTACTTAATGTTTGTTTTTGAAAATCGTTTCAGTAAATGAGTATTAAGAATGGGGAATCTCTTAATGACTTATTTACTGAATGTTTTGTTTTGAAAATCGTTAAGTTAAATGAGAATTAAGAATGGGGAATCTCTTAATGTCTCGTTTACTTATGTGCGTTTTGGTAAATCGTGCCGACCCGCGATAGGTGGTTCCTTGGTAAACGGTACGGGTCCGTGATAGACAGTACATTTACGAAGGTGGCACCTCGGTAAACAGTATTGACCCGTGATAGGTGGTACGTTTACGACTTACGTTCCTGAGGGAATTGTGTTTGTCCGTGAGAGACTGCACAGGGGTTTGTCCGTGAGAGACTACGCCCTGGTTTAAGTTAGATGAGAATTAAGAATGGGGAATCTCTTAATGTCTCGTTCACTTATGTATGTTTTGGTAAAAAAAATCGTTTTAAGTTAAATGAGTATTAAGAATGGGGAATCTCTTAAT
>NC_021165.2:39119920-39168705 GCF_000331145.2 Cicer arietinum
GTTTGTCCGTGAGAGACTGCATAGGTGTTTGTCCGTGAGAGACTACACCCTGTTAAATTGTGAATTGTTGGTTCTTTTGGTATGTGTAGTAATTGTGTTATAAGTGTTATGTTTTGGAATTTGGTGATAACATGTTGGATTGCAATACCATTTTGAAACCCATGATGTTGTATTAATTGTGTTATAAATGTTAAGTGTTATGTTTTGGAATTTGGTGATAACATGTTTGCTTGCAATACTATTTCGAAACTAATGATGTTGTAGCGATTGCGTTATCAGTGCTAAGTGTTAGGATTTGAGATTATGTATGAATGTGATTGAGTTAGTTATGAATTTTTGAAAGAATACACAGGGAAATCGATTTCCCAATCGATTGGATGGGTAAACAGGGGCTTGGCCAAATTGACAAAATCGATTAGCCAATCGATTTCGTAATCAGTTTTCAAAAATCCTTTAAGAAATCGATTGCCCAATCGATTGGGCCTTAAGTCAGGGACTCAGCCAAATTCGACCAAATCGATTTGGAAATCGATTGGCTTAACACCAGGGGGCTAAGTACTCACTCAATCGATTTCCCAATCGATTGATTTCAGCCCAGGATTCTGTTTTTATTAAAATCCTTCACCCCAATCGATTTCCCAATCGATTGGCTCAGTGAAAATCCTCAGTTTGAGTTAGATGTTTGATTACTCATTAACTTATCCATGTCTTGATTTGTTATGTTTTCATTAGAGGATTGAGAACTTCATTTTTCTTTCATTTTTAATTGGCAAAGTATTGTATGAACTTTTCGCATATTGAAAATCCTGATAAGGTGCATGCTTAGTTGAAAAGTTATTTTTAGCATTTAAAACTCAAATGTTATGTGTTAACTGTTATTTTCGGTTGGTGACCTTTACAATTATTGTGGAAATCTGGGCTTTGCCCTCAGATGAGAGTCAGGACGATCCTACCGGTTCGTACCCTACAGACGGAAATGGAGATGGGAACGCTTGACTGCAGCTACGTTAGGAGGATCTCACGGGGCGCGTGGAGATCACTCAGGGTGTTTAGTTGTTTTGTAAAATGATCAGACTAGGTCGTCACAGAGGGAACGGATGTCTTTCTTTTGGATTGCGTGTATTTTTAAGCTGGAAGACTGTACTACTTTTGTTATGTATATATTTTGAATTCATGGATTGAGAATTTTTCCGCTGCTTGTAAATTCTGTTGACTTATTTGTCGTTGTATTACGACTTAAATACTTATCCAAACGTGTGTTACCTTATTTATTTCTCTGTTTTATTTTAATTCCTTTTGAAAAAAAAAATACACTCTCGCTTTGAAAAACGGGGTGTTACACACATGATCAACATTAGTATAACACTTTTCAAGAACCCTTTATTCTTGAGACCAGAGTCTCGAATCTGGAAAACATTGTTTCTATGTCTTCATCTTCTTCCATTTGAAATAAAAGTAGTAGCAATTGGGTTAAGTGATCAGAGGCAGAAGTAAAACAAGAACTGCAAAATTAAAGTGACGCAAAAATTTATCCCGGTTCACCACCAACTCTATAGTTATGTCCAGTCCACCCACTCAGAAGGATTTAATCCACTAAATTAATATTTGAAGTACAGAACACATGACCCTACAAGGCAGTCTTCTCAAAACAACTTGATACCTACATACTTTTTGAGGAACCCAAACACATTGACTGTACAAGCTAAGTTTTGTCAACACAGCCTGAAAACCTACTAATTGCTTGAGGAGCACGAAAGCCACTAACAAGCTAGGTTACAAGAGTTTGGAACAAATTGGTTTGCTTCTAACAAGTTAATTATGACAATGACTCTCACACTATAAAACACTTAAAAAAATATTTCTTTTGAGCCAAAGTTTCTCTAGACCTTAACCTTATGAACTCTAATAACTTAGGAAATTTTGTGCTTGTGAGTTCTCTTATTTTCTTTTTCAGCAGTGAGTATCTACTTATAGAATATGTTAGGGTTTCACCTTTTCCCTTGAAAAAGCATAATCATATCTTTGCAAATATTGAATGTATCTTCTCATGAATGTTCTTCTTGTAAGTAATTCTTGATCATATCTTCTTGTAAATAGTTCATATCTTCTTGTAAATAATTCATATCTTCTTATAGATTCTAATAAACTATTCTTGTAAATAATTCATATATTCTTGTAGATAAATCTTGATAAAATCTTTTTGTAAATAATTCATATCTTCTTATGATAAATCATGATCAAATCTTCTAGTAAATAATTCATATCTTCTTCTAGATAAATCTTGATCAAATCTTCTTGTAAATAATTCATATCTTCTTGTGATAAATCTTGATCAAATATTCTTACAAATCATTCATATCTTCTTGTAGATAAATCTTGATCAATTTTTCCTGTAAATAATTCATATCTTCTTGTGATAAATCTTGATCAAATCTTCTTGTAAAGAGTTCATATATCCTTGTGATAAATCCTTCTCAAATATTCTTGTAACTAATTCATATATTCTTGTTGGTAAGATCTTGATCAAATCTTCTTGTAAATAATTCATCATCTTGTGATAAATCTTGATCAAATCTTCTAGTAAATAATTCATATATTCTTGTAGATAAATCTTGATCAATTCTTCTTATAAATAATTCACATATTCTTGAGATAAATTTTGATCAATTCTTCTTGTAAAATTTCTATCTTCTTGTGATTAATCTTTATCAAATCTTTTTGTAAAAATTCATATCTTCTTGATGATAAGATCTTGATCAAACCTTCTTGTAAATAATTCATATCCTCTTGTAATAAATCTTGATTATGTTTTCTTGTAAATAATTCATATCTTCTTGTTTATAAGATCTTGATCATATATTCTTCAAATCTTGACCATATCTTCTTTTCAACTTGGTCAAATATTTTCCAAAATTATAAATATGAATCAAATCTTAGTTTAGTTTGTCTTCAAAAACAAGAATATTCTTTCATGCTCTTCTTGATTTGAGATAGAATGGATATGGGTGGTTCTTGGATCTTCACATGTTTTTGATTTGGCTAAGTCTTCTTTTCATACTTAATTCTTTCTGTTTAAACTATTCACTTTCCATGAGAGACATTGACTTTCTTGTTGGAGTGAGATGTTGTGTTTCTTAAATAATGATATTCAGAGGTAGAATTGCATAGAATAGTGGCATTGGAAAAATAACCTTGTTGAAACTTCAATGTTAGTGCAACATTAGAGGCTTCATATCAATGACAACACTTGGAGTCTGTTGCACCATTATGATCAATGAATTGTGAGCTTTGAAATGACCTAGTTCCTTGCATTCATAGCAGACAAACTTTCTTTTGTATTGGTTTTCACTTTCTTTTCTGCTATTTTGGTATCGTTTGAAATCTCTTTTGGGAAATGCTTTCTTTTTGTTGTTCCACATGTGCTGGATTTTTCTTGAGATAAAGGAAAACTCTTCATCATCTAAATCTTTACTTTGATCTTCCCATCTACTTTCCCCTAAGTCTTCAGTTACTTGCAGAGCCTTAGAACTTGTCTTATTTCCTTGGGATTTGAGAGCCAAATATTTTGACATCTTCATGGGCTCATCTTCAACTAGTTCAATCTTATGGGATTAGAGTGAACTCATTACCTCTTTCAAAGGTAGTTTGTTTCGATCCTTGGATTCTTGAATAGTTGTTACCTTTGGTTTCCACTTAATGGGAAGATGTCTAAGGATATTTTTGATGTGGTCGATAGTAGTGTAGCTCTTCTAGATAACTTTCAACCCAAAAACTAGCGTTTGGAATCCAAAAAACATTTTTTCAATATCTTCACCTTCTTCCATAAGAAGAAGCTCCTATACATGTTTGTTTCTTTCATTGTTAAGGACTAGAGCATCAAATATACTATTTGATGTTTCTTTGTTGCTACATTTTTAAAACTCCTTGAAGGTGATAGAATTCATCATGAAGGTTATGGCTTTATGAAGCATATTATATTGTTTCTTTTTGTCAATGTTGAAGTTCTTTCTTGATATTTCAATACCAGCAACATCTTTTGGAGCTTCATAGACATCTTCGACTATGTCCTATAGTTCAAGATCATGATAGATGTAGAAACTTATGAGTATGTCTTTCCAATACTCAAATCTCTCTCCATCAAACAGGAGAGGTCTATTAACATTTCTACCTGTAACTTTTGTACCACAATTAGTCAACATGGATAAGGATATTTACTCAAACAAGATTAAGTGCTCAACTTTGAGATCGAGCTCTAATATCAATAGTAGAACGAAAGGAACATAGGAAATGGGGGGCATGAATTGCGTTTTTAAATACTTTTTGGGTGGCTATACTAAAGTAAAGAAAGTAGTGCAAGTAAACAAAAAACTGATCAAAGAGACACAACGATATATCCTAGTTCACCACCAACATGTTAGCTATGTCCAATCCCTTCAACCTGAAGGATTTAAAAAACTAGTTTACCATTAAATCATACTTACACTTGAACACCTAATAGTCACACTGATTGTGTTCAATATTCTCAAAAAGGTTACATTAAAAAGGTTTTTTTTTTAGTTTTTCGTACTATTTACAAATTTATTATTTCACACTTTCTAAGCACTAGCTTGAAATAAAGTGATATTGATCAAAAGTGTAGATGTGCTTGTAGTTTGTTGCTTGTCTCTTGTTGTTATTCTTCGTTGAGTGAGGCACGTCTTTTGTCAAGAACAATTAGGGTGTCTGGCAGTTGTCCTGATTGCAAGAAATCAACATAATTCATGAAGTAACATATTGAATCTTTGTGGAATGGATTTGCCATAGAAACTTTTCAAAAACTGTTCTTTTAATGAAGCAGTTAGGAAGTATAGCGTACAATGATCTGAGCATGGTATAAGATCTTCATACAAGTAGCTAATTTAGGATATTTATTAGAGGGTGTGCAATTACTTTGTCTTCTTTGGAGTGTTGACTTTACAATAGTTTTGACTTTTTCAGAGTGTTGACTTTTTCATAGGATACATAATAATTCAGAGTCAGACGATTAGACACTAGATGTTTTTATTAGAGGCAGAGGTAGTTACTTATTTGTCACACTTGTTAGAGGTAGAAACATATTATTTCTTGCCAACATGCGTACGATAAGCAAAGGAACATGATATTTCTTGTTGAGTTCATTAGAGGTAATTTAACCACGTCATTGCTTTGCATTTCCAGAGGCAACTAGAACGCAACGTTGATTTGCGTATCAAACTTAGAGAAACAAAGCAAGGAGAAGTCATGTTGTATCAGAGGATAAGCTAATAGTCTACTAAACAAATATTTGGTCTCAAACATACACACTTAATTACAATGTTAGAGTATTAAATTGTTCCCTTAAACGATTTTGTAATCATCGAAACAAGTGAGGGGTATATTTCTTCAAATCAACTTGGTTCAAACAATCTCTCCCTTTTTGATGATGAGAAATATCTATTTTTTTTTACAATTTTTTGAGATAAATAAAACAAAGAGACAATGTAGTAATATGCATTAATGATGAGATATATTCTAATATAGTGTCAATATGCATTAACGGCAAATTTTCACAAACAAAAATTCATTGCTTATGATTTCTCAAAAAAATAAAAATTACACATTCTCCCAAAACCCCCGCCCCCCCCCCCCCCCCCCCCCCTTTTGTCATCAAATGAAAAAGGGAGAAAACGAAAACGAAATTAAACACTAAGGGGCGGGATTAGTGAGCCTAGCCAAAAGTAAACTAAGGGTATTCTGAATATCCTTCTGGCAATCTTTTCCATAAATGCCTCAGTCTTAGCAGTTAGATGATCAAAATCTTCCTTCTTAACAAACTGGGAGGAATCCGACACGTGGCTAGAGGAGATCTAGAGGCTTGTAGAGGCAGAATTTGTAGATCCTAGAGCAGCAGCAAAAGGGATATCTAGAGTGCAAATATCCATTTGTGGGATGACCATAAGAAGTTGTTGTGGTGCGATTGGAGCAACCACTAAAGGTTTTAGAAGTATATCACCAAAAGGAGAAAGGGAATCCTTGGATGAGCTTGATGGGGCGGATGCGAGGAGCTTTCTGGATATTAAACAATGATGTGAATGTCATGGCATAGATGAAATTTCAAAAATGATTTTTTATTGATTTTTAAGAAAATAGACAAGATATACGTGCTATTTAAATTTTAATAGACTTCAAATGCCAACAAAATTTCAACAAAAGCTTTATATATCGCCTGTAATGAGAATTTCATTTCTTTATATTTTTCTAAATTAAGGAATAACAATTTCGTTGAATAAAAATTTATTCACGAAATTTTGAAAATTTTAATTCATAGATTTATTATATAACTTTTCTTTTACCGGGAAATTCATCTGTAAGCATTTTAGGACTTATTTAAGAATAAATTTAGAGATTGAAAGAGATGAGGTGACTTAAAACCCAAAATATCTAGATATTTTTCAAGGATATTAATATTTTAATGATGAGTTAGTGAAAATATCTAGATATTTTCTTACTATGTATTAATACTTTGTAATGATCAAAATGAGTCACCTCATTTTCCCCTTTTGTGTGTGGACTAGAATGACTTTTGTAAGATGCATAAGATGGGTAATGATAGGTTAGTAAGATAATGGGAAAATATATTCAGAGACCGGGTTAAATTTATTTATTAGAGAATATAATTTAATCAAATTACGGACGATTTATGATCCACAAATATTTTAGTACATCGCGTATTTCTATTAAATTTATATGTCAATTGGATTGCAAAAAGAGTAGATATTTTTAGTAAAGTAGATTTAAAAATTAGTGATGTGACGTGTACAAGAGTGATTAGATGGTGTAATGATATGTTTAAGCAAAATATCAAAATGTTTTGGGGTTAGTAGTAATGTGAGACCATTTGTTTGGATGTGAAGGTAAGGAAGAAAAACAAAACTCCAAGGCACTTAAACATAAGGAGGGGGTGAAAATTTCCTACCTTCACTCGTCTCCTCATTTTAATATTTGCTTATCTCGCTTAATAAAAACAAACACACACACAAAATATATTTCTTACCTCTTCTTTTCTTACTAAGTGTTAGTGGTAAGAACACAACACAAATCCTATCGTTTCTTTAAATTTACTCATTTTCTCTCAAAGGTTTCTGAATCAATCATTTGAAGGTGCTGGAAAATACAAGAAATAAGGGGTTTGAAATTGTGTTTACCATTTTCAAAACTACATATTTTTTCTTACAAAAAATGTTCTTTATCAAAACATTCAACTTACTATTAGGGCATGTTTAGAGGGAGTAAGGTTGAATCATAAAGAACTAAAATGTGAGAGTTAAAAGAGAATAAATGAGACACATATATTTTATACTAGTTTACAAAAAACTAGTGCTACATCTAGTTCACCCCTTATAGAGAGATTTTTTCTCCGTACAGTCGAGGGATTAATTCACTACTTTCATAGATAGTCGTACAAGTATTATTTACTCTGCCTCTTCAAGCTTTGAGTAATTTTTTTCTAGCCTCTCCAGGCTATAGTTTCCATAACCTTTATTCAACATACTGTCATCTTGTTGTTGAGGTTCCTTAGGGTCTTTGTACATTTTTAGGTGTCTCTTTGAGGATGAGAGGATTATGGCCATTATCAGGCTGATTTACATCAGTTCTAGTTTATGTTTGATTTAACACATAGTTAGTCTTTTGGATTCTATATTTCTTTGTGAGGATGTTACAGATTAAATCCTTTATTGGTACAAGTGTTTGAAAACAATTTGACCGATTTACATCTACTCTAATAACTCTCAATTAGAGGATAAATCACCCATTTTGATGGTCTGATGTATTCTTGGTTTTTTTTTTTAGATTTTCTTCTTAAAACATAGTCTTTTTCATTTTTTTCTCATACATTCTCTCTCTCTCTCTCTCTCTCTCATCGTAAAGGACTAAATGAGTTCTTCTTAGTTACAGAGGAGATGTTTCTATTGCGAATTTTACCATTGAAGGTCTTCAAACAACATTGACTTTTTTAGCGGATACATAATAATTTAGAGTCAGATGATTAGACGCTTGATGTGATTATCAGAGGCAGTGGAATTGTTGAGACAAACTCTCTATTTTAAAGTTTTGATGAAAATAAACAAATGTTAATTAAGAATGTTAATTATGATTCTAAATGTTATGTTAATTTAACTTGTGTTCTTGAGTGGATTTAATTAAGAGCAGAATCAAGCAAATACAAGAAAAGACAACAACAAGATCATTCTACATCATAAACAGAGAATGATCTTCAGCTTCACCGAATTATCTATCACAGCATGTTGTTCAAAGTTTATCTACATCGTTAACAAAGAATCTGTCCTGGAAATTTGTTCATATCTAATCATTACATGGAAAGGAACAAGTGGGATTCATCCAAGCTCAAAAAGGCTAGTTGATCACAAAGACCAAAGGGTTCAAAGATGGACAAAAGTCATGACGGCCTAAGAACTCCAAAATTCAAATGTCAAGAAAACTTGATCAAACTGGGTATATGACAAGACAAGAACAAAGGAAATACAGAACATTTAAAACGGGAACTCCAGAATGATTATTGAAGCTCAAGAAAGTTCAAACTGATAAACCAAGAACTTAATCATTCTCCGTTTTTCTGCACAGAGACAGCAACTCTGTTTCTCTTTGTTTTAATCTGCAATTCCTCTTCAACCTTCTCTAGCTACACTCAAGACTCAAGGCAGATAATGTACCATCCAAGATCAATGAAGAAAGGTCAAAGAAAGGACATAAATGCTTTCAATGCTAAACCATTAAAGTCAAAAAGCTATTTCAAAGAAGTATTATTTTTATTCTAAAAATAATGTTTTAGTCAAAAAAGCATGGCCTCTCCAACAGCTATTTCGTACTTATCCAGTACATCTCCAGCCTATAAATAGAATGCCATTATCTCAGTTCTCAGCAAGAAATTCAAGTGCTAAGTAATCAACATTATACAATCACACTTAAGCTTGAAATTCTGCAAAACAGAGGCAACATCACTTTCTGCAATTCGCGAAATAACCACTGCTGCTCATTCATATATCAGTTGCGAAATTGTCATTAGATACTCTGTAAAGAATCTATTCTCAAACAAGAGTTGAGCAATATCAGATTCTGTCAAATTCAATCATTTGTAAAAACTCAAACTATAAGAGTTTCTTTATAGTTTGTTTAAGATTGCTTCCTATCAAGGTTAGATAGGTGTTGTGATTGCTTTCTGGGTGGAAAGTAATTAAGAAAGAAATAGATCAAGGTTGATTTATTCTAGGTGTTGTAAGATTAAGAAGGTTCTTCATTTTAAACACTTAGTGGAAAATCTCACAGTGTGAGGACTGGACGTAACCCACGTTGGGTGAACCAGGATAAATCTTTGTGTGGTATTCTCTTTACTTTCTCCTTCTTTATTATACTGCATTAATCATTTAAGATAAAATAGAAACCGATTTTCTGCTAATTTAAGAACGTTCTCTGTTTTATAACATAAACCAAGAACGTTCTCCGTTTTCTGTTTCATAACCAAGATCATTCTTGAGTTATTTTCTTAAGTTTTAACAGGAATTTTTAAAAGGCATATTTAAAATTCAAACCCCCCTTTCTTGTAAATCGACATTGTTACTTCAGAAATTACTTGCTTGAGACGCTTGTCATAGGTAGAGGCATATTATTTCTTGTCACTCTTATCTTATCAGAGGCAAAGACACATTGTTTCTTGTCACCCTTATTTGAAAAAAGCAGTCACCTATTTCTATTAATGTAAGTTTTATCATTAAAAAAATTGTATTCTTTCCCTTTTTCTTTCTCTAGGTCGTGAGGCCATATATAATTAGGTTTTTTTCTTTCATTTTTCTTTCACTAATGTGGTAGATCAATGTCTTGTAAGGATAGATCTCAAAGAAAAAAATGGATATTCGACATTTTAAGTTTTTCCCAAAAAATAAATCATGTTAGATTGAAGTTTTCTTTTTCTAATATTGTGGATATTTAAGTTGTGATAGCATGTCTACAAGAAAATTTTGATTTTATTACTTTATATTTTTTTCAAAGAAAGGAATTATGTTAAAGTGTTGTTTCTCTTTTATCAATTACAAGGACTTGTTTTGGGAAGATTTTAATTTCAAATCAATCTCAGAAGATTTGATACAAACTATTGAAGGTGCAAACACGAGAAGGGGGTTGAATTGTGTTTAAAAAATTTAGTAACTTTTTGCAAATTTGATAAGGTTTGACTGGTTTTTTTTTATTTTTCTTTATTTATATTTTTTTTGTAATTTTCCTTATTTTTTGTAACATGAATATAACATATTACAAGAATTTATAAAAACTTATAAAATATAGTGTAAAGCTTGACTAGTTTGAAGTTATCACAACATCAGTAAGGTGTCATGGTAAGGTTTAGGTTTTTCTTGATGAAGTCAAACCTAACTTCAGCTATTGGTTTGGTGAATATTTCAGCCCATTAGTTTTCAGTTTCTACAAACAGAATGTTTAGTACCCCTTTTTGAACAAAGTCCCTAATGAAATGGTGTTTGATCTCAATGTGTTTAGCTTGAGAATGTAGGATAGGATCTTTGGTTAGGAAAATGGAAGAAGTGTTATCACAATAGATGGGAATGTTGGATTCAAGGATTTTGTAGTCTTCAAGTTAATGTTTCATCCAAAGTAGTTGAGAAGTGCAGCTAGCTGGTGAAATGTACTTAGCCACAACTGTTGACATGGCAATGGAGCTTTGTCTTTTACTTGACCAAGATATTAAGTTGTCACCTTGAAAGATGCAGTTGCCACTAGTGATCTTTCTCTCAAGTTTATCTCAACCATAATCAGAATCATAATACCCACTCATTTTGTAATTAAGAGATTTCTTGTAGAACAAGGTAAGGTTGGTAGTGCTTTTTAGTTGTATAAGAATTCTCTTAACAGTAGTTAAATGTGATCCCTATGGTCAACTTTAAATCTTGCACATACACACACACACACACTAAATATGATGTCAGATCTATCATTCCTCTATAGGTTTTTGGTTAAATTTTTGGCCTAATTCATCTTTTTCAAGTGAACAAGTAGGATGCATTGATTTAGACATATATTTGCAATCACTCATCTTAAACTTCCTGAGAAGCTCTTTTGTATAGTTAGTTTGATGAATGTTTATACCTTTTTGACTATGCTGAATTTGTATCCCTAAGAAGAACTTAAGTTCTCCCATCATACTCACTTGAAATTCAAGCTGCATCAATTTACAAAATTCTTGGCAAAGTGTGCCATTAGTAAATCCAAAAATAATGTCATCAACATAAATTTGAATTATAAGAATGTCATTTCCTATTGATATTCTAAAAAGTATATTATCTACTTGTCCGCTTTCAAAGTTATTTTTTTAGCAAGAAGTTACTAAGTTTAAAAAGTTAATTTGGAAATTTAGAACTTTCAAAACCTGGGGGTTGTTTACCATAGACTTCTTCACTTATATAACCATTTAGAAAAACACTTTTGACATCAATTTGAAATAATTTAAGGTTATTATTTGAAGGAAAAGAAAGAAGGATACAAATAACTTCTAACCTGGTCACTGGAGCAAATATATCAATTTAATTAATGTCATTTTTGCTAACTATAGCCTTGTGCGACAAGTCTTGCCTTGTTTCTGACCACTTCACATTTTTTTTATTCAACTTGTTTCTAAAAACCCACTTGGTTTCAATAATGTTCTTCTTTGGTCTAGGTACTAGATCCCAAACATCATTCCTCTTAAATTCAATTAACTCTTCTTTTTTCAAGAATTCATCCATCATCTCCCAATGCTTCATCAACAACGATAGGCTCAATTTATGAGAGTAAGCCAAACAAAGTGGTATCTTTTAAGGATGATCTGGTCCTCAAATAATCACTTGCACTTCCAATGATTAGAGTTTCAGAAGGAGATGACTTATACTTCCATCTAGATATTTCCTTTGACTTATCTTATTGTTTCTGAATTGATTAGATTCATCCTCTGAATATTTGCCATCTTCTTCGGAATTGCTTGTATCCCCTGATTTTTTAGGTTCTCCTGGTTTGTCTGCATCTGCTTCCTTTGGTTCCAGTAAACCTGCACTATCATCATCTTGCTTTGACTTTTCAAAATGAAACTGTTTTTCATAAAACATAGTATGAATTAGATGATTTAAGAATGAAATAATACAACCCAAAACACAAGTTTTGTTTCTGGTAGTTTATGCTTGTTTCTTAAAAAACAAACTTGTATTCTACTTCTGCTGAAATGTTCAGATTTTGTGATTCTCCCGGTTTCTCTAAATTTTTGAGAACCTACAAAATACTTATCTAACTTTGATTTTTAAGATCAAGCTTCTTGTTATCACAATAAACATAATATCAGAGTATAAATATATTTAAAGAAAGATATAACCTATAAGTCAACAGTTTCAGTTTCACTTTGAAAACCCTCTTATGATTCTTCTATTAGTTCCAATTCTGTTGATATATGTGATTTTTCTACTAGTTTTGATTTTGTTGATATGCGTAATTTCTCAACCAGTTTTGATTATATTGATACTCTAGATTTTTCTAATATTTCTGGTTCCTCGTATGGTTCTTCTTTTTCTGGTAGTTATGGTTCATCAGTTGGTTCTGATTCTTATAGGTATTGTGCTGACGAGTCCTTCTTCCACCAGAGTCAGGTCTTGCGACATAGACCTTTTTTCTTTCATAAGTTGCTAGCATCCACTTACCAGATCATGTGATTGGTGTTTCAACTTGGTTGCTTAGAACATCTGCAACATAAACAATTTTGTCTTTTGATACCCAAATCTAATTAGGTCCTCATGTATTAGTATTGAAAGGCTTCTTGTCTTTCCTTATATTTAACATGGGACAAGATAATTTAGAGTGACCTTTATTTGAACAAACAGTACACAAAACATCACAGTTTAGGTTTAGTTGCTATTTCTCCAAACCCTATACCTCTTTTACCATTTCTACTAACACCATAAATCATAACTGCATTATTGCTTCTTTCCATACCATTTGCTAGAAGATTTTGGAATACTTCATCACTCTTATCAAAATTACATGTAGTATTTTCAATATGGATATCTTTCAATGTTTTATCTTTAAGTTCAACAATATCTATTTTTTATATTTGCATTTTCTGTTTTAAGTTCAGTAATATCAGTTTTCAGAGTTACATTTTCTATTTTAAATTCAACACTTTGATTCTTTAAAATATTAACTTTAATTCAATTATAAAAGATAATTTGTGATTCTTATTTTAAAAAATATTTATAGCAGTAATTAAATCAGATCGAGTTAAGTTAAAAAATAACTCAATTTCTTCATCTGCTGATTCATTGAATCTAGACAAGTTTAACTCTTGTGCTTTTCCTCAAATATTGTAAATTTCTTAGCCTTGAGACCAAGCTCTGATGTTAATTCAAGGTGAAAACACGGGAAGGGAATTGAATTGTATTTGATAAAGTTGATAATTTTTTGCTAATTTAATGAAGGCTGGTGGGTTTTTATGAATTACTTAAATAAGAAGCAATCAGATTCAAATTCAGCAAACTATGAAAGCATACATAATTGAGCACATAGATTGATCTTGGTTCACCACTAACTTGGCTACATCCAGTCCCCTTATTCAACTTGAATTACAAAGCACCTGACCCTCCAAACTAGTCTTCCCAAACAGCCTGAAAACCCCAACCTTTTGATAAACTAACAACCTTGGCCCTACAAGCCACGTCTTCTCCAAACAACCTGGCAACCCTAGATTGAAGAAGGAACTAAATCACTATTGAGTTTATTACAAAAGATTCGAACTTTAAGTGTTTGCTTATAAAAAATGTTTAATAATAATAACTCTCACACTCTAAGAAAAAAACTTAGAAAATCTTTCTCATTCGAACAAGTGTTTTCTCTCTTTGAACTTTAAGATGAATTTGGAATTTTGAAGTTGAGTTCTTTACTCTTGTATAATTTTTGGATGATCTTCTTTTTCAGCCCTGAGTATGTATCTATAGATAATTTTAGGACTTCAATTTAATCCTAGCTTGGTCAACAATGATCTTATTCAAATATAATTCTGAACAAGATGCTTTTTTGATAATATGTTATTTAGCCAATTCTTCATTTTGGAATATAATCTGAGTAGTTCTTCTAGATTGATTTTGTTCGTGTTTTGTTTAGATTGAATTGGTAAATTCTTTAGATTGATATTGTTCATATTTTGTTGTAGATAAATCTTAATCAAATCTTCTTCAAATCTTGACCATATCCTCTTTTCAACTTGGTCAAAGATTTACTTCAATTATAAATATGAATCAAATATTATTTTAGATTTTCTTCAATTATAAGTTTGAATCAAAAATGATTTAAGATTTTCTTCACTTTTAAATTTGAATCAAATCTTATTTTGGATTTTATTCAAAAGCACAAATTTTCTTTCATACTCTGTGAAGTCGAATATATTGTTCTCATTAAATACTTTTCTTATCATCAAAACTCAAAGTATAAAAATAAATCGGTTCCAACAACTACATGATACATGTTGATTTCTTACATCAAGACAACTACTAGAAACTCTAAACAACGCACTCCAATAACATAATGATGTCTCTTGATCATATGTATATTTTTCATTGATTTTATTTTATTTAAAGAGTTATTGGATATATTTTGTTGATTTTAATTCTTTGAGTTAATAAAATATTTGTGTTTTTATTCCCTTGATTAAGTAGGGATTTTTTCGTAATTTTATATTGCTTTTTGTTTTAGTGTAATGCTGAATTTGGCGAGAAATCAACATTACCTATATAGAGTATTTTGGCCATATCTAGGGTTGTAGATATCCAATTGGAGTCAAACCAAGTGCAAATGAAAGCAAAGATCCATAGATACAACGTTCATGAAGATATCAGAACCAAATTCAAAATCAAAAGAGGAGAAAATGAAGAATATGTCAAATAGAAGAAGTCGTGCGCCTGAGGCGCATTTTCATGCTGAAAGCTTTGTTGGTTCGCGCTGGAAGCGCAAAAGCTGCGCTAGGGGTGCGTGGCACGCGACAACATTCATTAAAATGCATTTTTTTCACTTTATATGGATCTTTTTGACTATTGGGAAGTTGGGAGACTTGTGCCCTAACAGAGAAACTCAAAGACGACCATTTCTAATACCATTGCAAAAAGACTCGAGAAAGGACACAACGGGAAAGACAGTTAGTAGTAGAAGAAGAGGATTTGGGGGATTTCTTCATATTTTTGGAAATGGATGATCCACCACCACCTGAACGTACCCTTGGTAAGTATGGGAATCGAAATAGAAATTGTGCTCGATTGGCTATCCATAACACACCAGTTACATTCAACAAGTATGAAATGATCCCCGCTTTATACCGAGTGTTGAAGAAAATTCATTTTGCCGGTAAACATAACGAAGACGCCAATAGACACCTCATAAACTTCTTTGAATTATGTGAAACAGTGAAAGTGGATGGTTGTTCTGAAGAAGGCAAGAGATTGAGATTATTTCCATTGTCATTGAAAGATGATTCTAAGGAGTGGCTTAACTGCTTTCCTACTATTAGCATCACCTCATGGGATGACCTTAAAGATAAGTTCTTAGAATAATACTTTCCCCCAGCTGTGTTCGTTGGAAAGAGGCAAGAGATTTCCAGTTGCAAACAGAAAGAGGGAGAATCTCTTCGTGATACTTACAGAAGGTTTAATAGTTTACTAGCAAGATGCCACAATCATGCTTATGACAACACTGCCCAAATGCAAATATTATGTAATGGTTTGAGGTCTAGCACTAAAATTATGTTGGATGCTATAGCAGGGGGTTCTTTGAATTACAAGACCGCATCAGAAGCACGCACAATTATCAAGATCATTGCGTCAAATGAACAAATTATGTTTTATGACAGAGGTGGTGAGTCAACAAGTGGTCTATTGGAATTGAATGTTATGGATGTTGGGTTGGCTCAAGGAATGTTGCTCTCAAAACAGATAGAAGATGTTATCGCCACTGAGATAAAGAAGGGGATGGCAGCTCTAAATATACAAACTCAAGTGGCCCCTATCAAATTATTAAAACATACTAGTTGTGACTTTTGTGGGGGAGCACATAAAAATGGAGCTTGTGAAGCACTGGATGAAAATGATACAGAAGAAGGTGAATTTTATGGGTAATAACGGGAAGCAAAACAATCCATACTCTAGTACGTACAACCCTAGTTGGAGAAATCATCCAATTTTTTATTGGAGAGATCAATAGGGTGGATCTCAAGGTCAACAAGGAGCTCAAGCAAATCAAGCCTCACCTCGAAAAGCTGCTTGGGAGAGTGCTACTAAGAAGTTAGTAACAAGCACAAGTTCTTTCATTGAAGAGTCAAAAGCCATCCAGAAAAATCACTCTGCATCAATAAAGAATCTGGAGACCCAACTGGGTCAACTTGCTCAACAAATGGCACAAAGAGCACCTTAAAAAGTTTCCTAGTGACAAAGTTCCGAATCCACGAAATAATGTCAATGCAGTGACAACGAGTAGTGGCAAGGTAAGTGAACAAAGACAACCTAAAGCCAAACAGAGTGGAAGTACTTCAACTTCAACCCACTCGGAGGAAATGGTCACCCCGACATCAGTTGAGGAGCACATCTCTCTTGAAAATGAGGAAGAACCTGTGGTACAGAAAAAGGAGACACTGCCAAAACTAGAAATTCGACTTCCGTTTCCTCAAAGATTAAAAAAGGAAGAAACTGAAAAAACAATTCGGTAAATTTGATGATGTTTTTAAAAAATTACAAATTAACATTCCTTTTGTAGAAGCACTAGAACAGATGCTGACATTGGCCAAGTTCATGAAGGAGATTCTATCAAAGAAAAGAAAAATTGGCAGTGAAACAATGATACTTACCAAAGAGTGTAGTGCTATCCTACAGAGGAAGCTACCACCGAAGCTCTAGGATCCTGGAAGCTTCTCTATCCCTTGTGCTATTGGAAATAGAACTTTTAGGAAGGCTTTTTGTGATCTTGGGGCTAGTGTAAGTCTTATGCCTCTTTCCATATACAAAATGCTAGGCATTGTGTAACACCCTGATTTTCAAAGCGAGGGTGTATTTTTTTTTCTAAAAGAAATTAAAATAAACCAGAGAATTAAATAAGGTAATACCTTTGGATCAATAATTGAGTCATTATAATTTACAAGTAGCGAAAAAGTTTCTCAAAATATGAATCCAAAATATTTACACATCAAAAAGTGGTACATGTAACCCGTCGAAAATAACATGTCAAGCTGACAATATTAGTATAGGTACAGTCTTCCATTTTAAAATAAATACAATTCAAAAGAAAGACGTTTGTTCCCTCTATGTCAACCTAATCTGATCATTCTCCAAAACAAACTAAACGCCCTGAGTGATCTCCATGCGCCCCGTAAGATCCTCCTAACATAGCTCCAGTCAGACATTCCCCTCTACATTCCCATCCACAGGGTACGAACCGGTAGGATTGTCCTGACTCTCATCTGATGGCAAAGCCCAGATTTCCACAATAGTTGTAAAGGGTCACCAACCGAAATTAACAGTTAACACATAACATTTAAGTTTTTAAATGCACAAAATAACCTTTCAACTAAGTATGCACCTTAAAAGGATTTTCCATATGCTAAACGTCCATATAATATTTGCCAAGTAAAATGAAATCAAATAAGGTTTTCAATCAATCAAGTAACGAGTCAACCGACCAATCCATTGATGAATCAATTTGGGCAATCGATGGTATGACTCAAAATAAAAATTTCTACTGAGAAAATCGATTGGGAAATCGATTTTCGTAAAGGTTTTCAGTGAAATCTGTATTCTGGGTCTGCATCAATCGATTGGGAATTCGATTTTCTTAAATAGCTGAGCCCCTGTAACTTGCCAAATCGATTGGGAAATCGATTTTATAAATAGTTGAGCCCCTGTAACTTCCCAAATCGATTGGGAAATCAATTTTATAAATAGTTGAGCCCCTGTGACTTCCCAAATCGATTGGGAAATCGATTTCCCTGTTTATCCTTCCAAAAAACATAAACTAATTCAATCACATTCATACACAACTCCAAATCTTAACACTTAGCAATTCCCACACAATCACCACGACAAATTGGGTTTCGAAATAGTTTTACAATCCATCACACTTACACACGATAATCAATACATAACACTAAGCAATTCCAACACAATTACCACGACAACTTGAGTTTCGAAATAGTTTAAAATCAGTCACACTTACACACAAAATCAATACATAACACTTAATCATAACTTGATTCAAACACGACTCGTGTGCCAAGCACCCTAATGCAATGCGTATATGCCAAAATGCATGGACTCGGAATCCCAAACCAAAACCCTCCTCGAAGGGCCGTAAATCATAATTGTACCGTCTATCGCAGGCCAAAGTACCAATTACCGAGGTGCCACCTATCACGGGTCAGCATAATTTACCAAAAACGTAAATCGTAAACGTACCACCTATCACTGGTCAGCACTGTTTACCGAGGTGCCACCTATCACGGGTCAGCACAATTTACCAAAATGAAATGCATGAGCATACACTGACTCCATCCACAACAATCGTTAAGCAAATGCAGATATTAAAAGATTCCCCATCATTAAGTTAACGTAGACATTAAGAGATTCCCCATTCTTAATACTCGTTTAACTTAAACGATTTTCACGACAACATTAAGTAAACGTAGACATTAAGAGATTCCCCATTCTTAATACTCATTTAACTTAAACGATTTTCGCAAACACACATTAAGTAAACAAGACATTAAGAGATTCCCCATTCTTAATACTCGTTTAACTTAAACGATTTTCACAAATACACATTAAGTAAACAAGACATTAAGAGATTCCCCATTCTTAATACTCGTTTAACTTAAACGATTTTCACAAACACACATTAAGTAAACAAGATATTAAGAGATTCCCCATTCTTAATACTCGTTTAACTTAAACGATTTTCACAAACACACATTAAGTAAACAAGACATTAAGCGATTCCCCATTCTTAATACTCGTTTAACTTACACGATTTTCACAAACACACATTAAGTAAACAAGATATTAAGAGATTCCCCATTCTTAATACTCGTTTAACCCTAATGGTTTTCAAATTCCACACAAAACAACTCAAACATATTATCAAATTCAATCCACGATCCACATCAAATTCAATCACAACATATTGACCAATCATTCTCCACCTCTTTAACAAAGATTTTGCCTCGAAATTTCATTCAAATTAAATCAGTACATGGCAAGGAACAATTAGAATTCATCCCATCTCAAATAGGATAACAGATTACTCAAATTGAAAGACTCGAAACAGTCAAAGTAAAACAGTTATGGAACTCTAAAAATCAAACTGTCAAGAAAGTTTGATCAACCTTGATATATGATAAGACATTACAAAGGACATCCAGAATGATCAAAACAGGAACTCCAGATTGATCATCAAATCTCCAGAAAGATCAAAATGACAGATCCAGATTGATAATCAATCTATGTTTCTTGCATAATTCCAGCAGCAGTTTGTTTACTTCTGCAAATGGCATATGATCTTCCTCCAAGCTTCTCCTGGCTACATTCAAGACTCAAGATCGAAACTGTACTATCCAAGATTAAGGGAGAAGCTTCAAAGGCTTTTTAACTAGAAGACGAAACTGATTCAAAAGCTGTAACAGAATAGTCAAAGCAATTTTAAATCAATTAAAGGTTGGATTATTTTTATTCTGAAATATTGGTTTCAGTCAAAAATACAGAGCACTACCAACAGCTCTTTTTGACCTTCATTAAATGCGTCTAAAGCCTATAAATAGAAGCCAATATCCAGGAATAAATCACGAAATTCAAGTGTTGTAAAATCCCACAAATCAATCACATACACATACTTGAAGTTCTCAAAATTCGCAAAGAAGAAGTAGTTCTAAAGTCACATATCAGGTTGCTTGATCGTTATTGAATTCTTTGTAAATAATCAAATCTCAAACAAGAGTTGAGATATCTTAAATTCTGTCAAAAAACAATCTTATTTTAAAAACTCAAACTATAAGAGTTTTTTTTATAGTTTGTTTAGATTGTATTGAATCCTATCAATGTTAGATAGGTGTTATTATTACTTTCTGGGTGGAGAGTAATAGAGATTGAAACAGATCAATGTGATCTTGACTAGGTGCTGTAAAATCAAGAAGTCTCTTTGTTTTAAACACTTAGTGGAAAATCTCACAATGTGAGGACTGGACGTAACCCAAGTTGGGTGAACCAGGATATATCTTTGTGTGGTATTCTTTATCCTATCTCTTTATTTGCTAAACTTAAATGATTAACTAAGATAAAACACAAACTTATTTTCTGTTTTAAACTAATCAAGGAACGTTCTCTGTTTTGATAAAAACCAACGACGTTCTCCGTTTTTCTATTTTCATAACCAAGATCAATCTTGAGTTATTTTCTCAAGCTTTTAACAGGAATTTTTAAAAGGTACATTTACAATTCAAACCCCCCTTCCTTGTAAATCGACATTGTTACTTCAATTGGCATCAGAGCACGGTCTCTAGAAAGTTCAAAAAACACCTAACAAGTGCTAGAGAAAAGATCTAGAAGAATGTCGAAAGCAAAATACATTGTTGAAGGAGGATCCTCAAACAGAACACCATTCTTTGATGGATCAGATTACTACTTTTGGAAAAACAAAATGCAATTGTTTCTAAAGTCTCAAGAAACATGAATGTGGCGCATCATTACAGATGGAGACTTCATACCAAGGGTTGATCAAGATGGCTCAAACTCTGCCATGAAGAAAGAAACTGACTGGACAACCGATGATAAAACTAAGGTACTTTTAAATTCTAAAGCTCAGTTATTCTTATTATGTGCTTTAAGCAGGGAGGAAAGTGAAAGAGTAGGTGAATGCACAACTGCAAAAGAAGTTTGGGATACACTGCTAACTCATCATGAAGGAACAAGCCATGTCAAAGAAACAAGAATAGACATTGGCATAAGGAAATTTGAATTATTCGAAATGCAAGAAGGGGAAACTATTGATGGAATGTACTCAAGATTTACTATAATAGTAAATGAATTGCGTTCTCTTGGCAAAGCTTACACAGTACAAGAAAGAGTAAGAAAGAAAGAGCCATAAGTCAAGCCAAGAACCTTGAATCACTGCCTCTGGAAGAATTAATTAGAACATTAAGAGCACATGAAGTGTTGTTGCAAGAAGACAAACCAATCAAGAAAGGAAAGGGAATAGCACTAAAAGCTTCTCAAGAAAAAATCACAGCACAAATAGAGGAAGAACCAGAAGAAAGTGAACAAGAAGATGCTGATGAAATTGCTCTTCTCACCAGAAGAATACAGAGAATGATGAGAAGTAGAGATCAAATCAAAAAGGGATTTCAAAACAGAATTCCCAAAACAGAGGTTGACAAAAGTCAAGTCACATGCTTTGGATGCAATAAATTAGGACATTACAAAGCAGAATGTCCCTAAAACAAAAATCCACCAAAACGATTTCCTTTCAAAAAGAAATCAATGATGGCAACATGGGATGATTCAGAAGAATCAGAAACTGAAGAAGAAGAAGCCAACATACGCTTAATGGAAAAAAACAGAGGAAGAAGAGGTAATAAGTTCTGAACTTTGTCATTTATGTGAACAAATGGGAAAAGAATTTGATAACTTGTTAAATGACTCAAATCTTCTTATTCAAAAATGCAGTTCCTTAAAGGAACAATTTTATAATGAAAAAGAAGAAAGTCAAGCTAAAAATAGCATGCTAAAAAAACCATTCAAGAGTTGAAAGAAACAAAAAAACAGATTTTTGAAAATCAAAAAGGTCAAGAACGTTTTGCATTACAAACAGAGAACGTTCCACTAAAAAATGAAAACGAAATTCTCAAAACAGATTTATTAAATTTCATTAAAGCCATTGAAACCTTTCATAACATCATGGGATCTCAAATAGGAATTTTTGATAAAGCTGGTCTGAGTTTCAATCAAATCCAAAAAACCAAGATATATGAAAATTTCTTTGTTCCAAAAAGAAAAGAAGAAAAATGCAAAACTAGATGCTCATACTGTAAAAAAACTTGGACATTTGGAATTTGCCTGCTATTTTAGAAAAAGAGATGAAAAGATCGAAAGGAAAAAGGTAATTGAAACAGGAAATCATTCTGTTAAAACCGTTTCAAAAAAACTGCAAAAAGGAGAACAATCTCCAGAATGTTTCCTAAACGGAGAAAGTTCCAAAACAAAAGTTGAACCTTCTCCAGAAAAATTAAAAAAGGAAGAACGATCTAAAAACTCTTTCAAACCAAAGTTTAAACCTTCTGAAACCCAGATTGTTAAATCTATTTCAAAATCAACAACTAAATACTCAGCTCGTTTCAAGAATAAAGGAATGATACACCATTCTAAAGAAAAAGGAAATGTCAAAACTAACTCTCAAGGACCCAAAACAAAGTGGGTATACCTAAGGCTGAAATAATATCATATGCAGGTTGGTTTTCCAAGTATAAAGAGAAAGCCTTGGTTCTTGGACAGTGGATGTTCAAGACACATAACATGAGATAAAAACTACTTCATAACATTCATCAAGAAGGATGGAGGATCGATCACCTTTGGAAATGACAATCAAGCTCAGATTAAAGGTAATGGAACCATTGGTAAGACAAACTCTGCGCAAATAAATGATGTTCAATAAGTGAAAGGTTTAAAACACAATATGTTAAGTATAAGTCAGCTATGTGACAATGGATGTGAAGTCATTTTCAATCCAAAGGTATGTGAAATCAGGAAATTAAAAACTGGAGAAATCCTATTTTCTGGAAATCGAAAAAAAAATTATATGTTGTATCTTGAAGAACTACGTGATGAATCATGCTTTATATCAATCAATAAAGATAAATGGATTTGCCATAAAAGGGTTGGGATATCTGTATGAAAACCATTTCAAAGATATCTAAACTAGATCTTGTTAGAGGATTACCAAAACACAATTTTGAAAAAGATAAAATATGCGAAGCTTGTGCAAAAGGAAAACAAGTCAAAAATAGCTTTCACTCAAAAGATTTTGTAACAACAAATAGAACTCTTGAACTACTTCACATTGATCTATTTGGGCCAGTCAAAACAACAAGTCTATGAGGAATGAAATATGGTTTTGTTATTGTTGATGATTTTTCAAGATTTACGTGGGTACTAATTTTGAAACAAAAAGATGATGCTTTTGAAGCTTTCAAAACATTCTGTAAAAAGGTTCAAAATGAAAAAGAATCCAGTATCATTTTTGTAAGTAGTGATCATGGAGGAGAATTCACAAATGCTTCATTTAAAACTTTTTTTGATGAACTTGGCATCTCTCATAATCTCTCATGTGCAAGAACTCCACAACAAAATGGAGTTGTTGAACGAAAAAATAGAACACTACAAGAAATGGAAAGAACTATTTTGGAAGAATCAAATGTTGAGAGATATTTTTGGGCTGAAGCCATAAACACATCTTGCTATATTCTAAATCGTGTATCTATCAGAAAGATCATCAACAAAACCCCACATGAAATCTGGAAAAATAGAAAACCAAACATCTCTTACTTTCACATTTTTGGATGTTACTGTTACATTTTAAACAACAAAGATCTCATTGGAAAATTTGATGCAAAATCTGATGCAAAATTTAATTTAAGAACAAATGTTGTTGAAATAAGTATGCACATATTATTTGATGAGTTTGATGACTTAGATATAAGTAAAAAGGATGAGGAAGAAGAAAATCCAATCGAAACACAGCAGCAAAACAGTTTGCAGAAAACAGAGATTGATAAACAATCTCCGTTTCATTCTCCACCAAAAAGCTGGAAAAGGATTGAAAATCATCCTCAAACCCAGATCATTGGAGACACAGCTGATGGAATTAGAACCGGAAAATCATTCAAGAATGATGAAAACCACATGGCAATGATATCTCAAATCGAACCAAAATCAATCAAAGAAGCAATTATTAATCAATCTTGGATAAATGCCATGAAGGAAGAACTACTGCAGTTTGAGAAAACTGAAGTCTGGACCCTGGTACCAGATCCATTAGATCAAACAATCATTGGTACACGATGGGTTTTCAGAAACAAACTAGATGAAGAAGGTAAGGTTATCAGAAACAAAGCAAGATTGGTAGCTCAAGGTTATAATCAACAAGAAGGTATAGCTTATGATGAAACATTTGCTCCAATTGCAAGGTTAGAAGCTATTCAAATACTTCTTGCATATGCATCTCATAAACTTATCAAATTATTTCAAATGGATGTTAAAAGTGCTTTTTTAAATGGATTCTTAAATGAACATGTATATGTAAAACAGCCCCCAGGTTTTGAAAGTCAATCAAAACCAAATCATGTTTTCAAACTTACCAAAGCTCTATATGGCTTAAAACAAGGACCAAGGGCCTGGTATGAACGACTGAGTTCATTCCTAATTAAAAATGGTTTTCTAAGAGGAAAAATCGACACCACATTATTTAAGAAAACAAAGGGAAATGATTTACTCATCATTCAAGTATATGTTGATGATATCATTTTTGGATCAACAAATGAAAAAACGTGTGAAAGCTTTTCAAAACTTATGCAAAGTGAATTTGAAATGAGCATGATGGGAGAATTAAGGTACTTTCTCGGTTTACAAATTAAACAATATGAAAACGGCATTTTTATTTGTCAAGAAAAGTACATCAAAGATCTGTTGGTTAAATATAAAATGAATGAATCAAAAAGCATGACCACTCTTATGCATCCATCTTCTTCTTTAGAAAAAGATGAAAATGGCAATGCTGTTTCTGAGAAAGAGTATCGAGGAATGATCAGCTCTCTGCTATATTTAACTGCTAGTAGGCCTGATATAGTGTTTACAGTAGGATTATGTGCTCGATTCCAATCAGCACCAAAAGAATCCTATTTAACAGCAGTAAAACGAATATTTAGATATCTTGTTGGAACCACTAATTTTGGTCTTTGGTATAGAAAGGGTTCACATTTTGATCTTGTAGCATAATGTGATGCTGATTATGCCAGAGATAAAATTGAAAGAAAAAACACAAGTGGAGCATGTCAATTCTTAGGCGAAGCATTAATCAGTTGGTCTTGCAGAAAAAAAAACACAATAGCCTTGTCAACAACAGAGGCCGAATATGTTTCAGCAGCAAACTGTTGCTCACAGGTTCTGTGGATTAAAAATCAACTTCAAGATTACTCTATAAGTTATTCCAGTATTCCAATTTATTGTGATAATACGAGTGCGATAAATTTGTCTAAAAATCCCATTCAACATTCTAGATCAAAACATATTGAAATAAAACATCACTTTATTCGTGATCATGTCAATAAGAAAGATATTGAATTAATCTATGTTGATACTCAAAATCAACTTGCTGACATTTTTACAAAGCCTCTTGTCGAGGATAGTTTCAATTTGATTAAAGAAAAATTGAAAATCATGAAAAATCCAAAAAATTCTGGATAAATTCTGCTTCTGCAGAAAACGGAGAACGTTTATCAGTCTCCGTTTCGTGAGCATCATTCTCCGTTCTGAAAAACCAACATTCTCTGTCTGAGTCACCACTTTCCCTCTCAAAACCAAAAAGGAAAATCTTGGCATTTAATACATGTGTCTCTTTGTGTGAAAATAGAGTGCTGACACAAGCTTTATAGCCCCCAAAATTCCTTTCCTCCTTCCCTAGGTTGACAACAACTAGTCAGAAAATAATCATTATTTTCTTTTCCTCTTCTCAAGTCAGAAAAGCAACTTCTCTTTTCAACCTCTTCACCTTCTTTTTCCCCAAAATCTGCATTTAAATACCAACCTTCTCCTTCATCTTTCTCACTCTAAACTCACTTACTCACAGACAAAAATGGCGCGAACCAAACAATCAGCACGCAAAAATACTTATCCCTGCTCACCACCTTCTTCATCCCCTTTCATCTGATTATGTGGAACGTTCACCTTCTCCACCACCTCGACCAACACCACCACACACCTGCTCTGATTCAACCTCTTCTGGCAACAACCAAGAAATCTTCAATCTCAATCCTCTGTCTACTATTATTCCACCAATATACACTCGTCCCACACCAAACCTTGCTCAACTTCCTCCACATCTGCGTAACCAAACCATTCCTCAAGGACGATCAATGAGGGTTCAATCTGGAATTGGAACCTCAAAACCATCAAACCTAAAACCACATTGCTTCATCATCTCAGATTCTGAGACTGGTGATTCTTCTGATTCTCCTCCTCCAACATCAGCAAGGGCACCAACAAACACCAAACCTACCACACCATCAAAATCAACCTTCTCCTCTGAACCCTCACAATCAACTCCCCCAAACCAAAAACAGAGATTGATAAATGAAATCGTCTCCCCTCTCACTAAACAAACTGAACCTCCTTCTCAAACCAAACAAAAAATGAAAACAAAAAATGCCATGACAATTGCGCAATTCCTTGCTCGAAAGAATCTCCCAAACCCTCAAAGGAGAAAAACCCTCGCTCCAAAACAAAACCTCAAACACTGTCAACCCACCTCTCTGGAACATTCTCCACAATGTTCCCCACCCCAACCTCAAGAACGTTCTCCAATTCCGGAACATTCTCCTGTTCAAACTCCCTTTTCTCCTCCATCACAAGAACGTTCTCCAAATCAAGAACGTTATCCTGCTCACATAGTCTCTCCTCCATAATCCACTCCATATCCACAACCTTCCCCATCAACACACGCCAAACGTTCTCCCACTCCAGAACGTTCCTCTACCTCCACCTCTTCTGAATCTGAACCATCCCCACCACCTAAAAAATCCAAACAAAATACTCCACCTCTGATTCCTCCCAACAAAACCAAACTCTTCAAAAACAAATGGGCTCAACTCCCAGCTGGGATCAGACGAGTTTTTGTCTTTGGCAAACTCATCATTGAAGGCAATGTTGTCCAGCATCACACAAATGCTCTTGGCTGGACCTCATTCCTGCAAACGTTTGAATGCTACTACCCAGATGTTGTCCGAGCATTCTACTGCAACGCAAAGACTTTTGCTGACAAATCCCTGATCATTTCCATGATAAAAGGAGTAGAGATCAAACTAACCCCGGACATTCTGGCTTCCATACTTCAGTTGCCCACAGAAGGCCCATCTGTGTTTGGCAATAACTGGTACTCAACTTTGAATCTTCAAAAGACTGAAGTACTGTCTGATCTGTTTCAAGAAGGATCAACCCTTGTCAACATATCTCAAACCTCTCCCTAAAGTGTTCAACAGTATGTGTCACCATACTCTAATCCCTCACTATGGGAGTCACGAGTATGTATCTGACAATGACGCGCTGCTCATCCACCATCTCCTAAATTGCAAGCGTCTGAACCTGCCACATGTGATTCTCCAACACATGATATGTGCAGCAACCAAAGACTACAAGAAGAATATTGTTCCTTACGGAATGGTATTGACTAAAGTCTTCAAGTATTTTGGAGTTTCCCTTTCATCTGAAAAGTCTTTAATCAAAATCTCCAAATTCTCCACCAAAAATCTCTCTCATATGAGAAAGACTTTTTCTGCCCCACCTTCATCCACCACATCTTCATTTCCCACCTATCTCAAAAGAAAAAGATCTGCGCAACTCCGAACTGCCAAAATTCCCATTCCATTTTCACCCTCCTCATCTGACCACTCACAAGAAGCAGTTCCAGAACCTGCTCAAGAACGTTCTTCACCTCATCAAGAATGTTCTCCAACAAAACATCAGCACCATATCCCCACTCTTTGTCTCACCACAAAAAACCATCTCTTCTGTTTTTAGCATTAGTCAGTTTTGAACTTCCCAGAACCTGCTGCCCCATCCAGAAAGTTGTCTACCCCACCTGCGTCTCTCTCATCCATGTCCACATCTGTTGGCACTCTCCCATCTACTTTTAGGTCTCCCAATACAGATGTTGCCACTACTACTCAGCAAACAACTCATCTTCGCCCTCCTCCTCACCAGTCTGAACCGTCCAACTCAGATATCCCGGTTGCACTACAAATCATTATGGCTCGACAACTTCAGCAAGATCAAGAAATTACTCTGCTGAGAACTTGGCTCATAGAGCAAATTGCTCCCAAGCTGGCAATTCCACCTTCACCACTTCATCCGGTTCCTCCTCCTCCCGAAGTTCCTCCACCAGGAAAATCCTCCTCTTCAAAAGGATCCTCTCCATCCTTAGCTTCGTAGTTTCCTTTCTCTTCCCTTTTTGTATGCCAAAGGGGGAGAATTAAGTTAGCTTTTAATCTGTTTTAAGTCTGGTTATGTAATTTTGCTATGTAATTCTGCTATTTAATTCTGCTCACAAATTAAATGAAAAACTAGTTTACCTCATATAGTATTTCATAATTCTGTCAAAATAAAAAATGCATAAATTGAGGGGGAGCTTTCATGCTCCTTAATACTTGATATTAGAATCATAATTAAAATCTAAATTAACATGTTTGTCATCATCAAAAAGAGGGAGATTGTTGAGACAAACTCCATATTTAAAATTTTTGTGAAAATAAACAAATGTTAATTAAGAAAGCTAATTATGATTCTAAAATATTATGTTAATTTAACTTGTGCTTTTGAGTGAATTTCATTAAGATCATAATCAAGCAAAGCAGAAAAGACACCAATAAGAACATTCTGCATAAAAACAGAGAATGATCTCCAGTTTCAAGGATGTTCATCACAACATATGGACCAATCATTCTCCACCTCTTTAACAAAGATTCTGCCTCGAAATTTAATTCAAATAGAATCAGTACATGGCAAGGAACAATTAGAATTCATCCCAGCTCAAACAGAATATCAGATTACTAAAATTGAAGGACTCGAAACAGTCAAAGTAAAACAGTTATGGAACTCTAAAAGTCAAACTATCAAGAAAGTTTGATCAACCTTGATATATGATAAGACATTACAAAGGACACCTAGAATGATCAAAACAGGAACTCCAGATTGATCGTCAAATCTCCAGAAAGATCAAAATGATAGATCCATATTGATAATCAATCTCTGTTTCCTGCATAACTCCAGCAGCAGTCTATTTGCCTCTACAAATGGCCTATGATCTTCCTCCAAGCTTTTCCTGGCTACATTCAAGACTCAAGATCGAAAATGTACTATCCAAGATTAAAAGATAAGCTTCAAAGGCTTTTTAACTAGAAGACGAAACTGATTCAAAAGCTGTAACAGAATAGTCAAAGCAGTTTTAAATCAATTCAAGGCTGGATTATTTTTATTCTGAAATATTGGTTTTAGTCAAAAATACAGAGCACTACCAACAGCTCTTTTTGACCTTCATTAAATGCGTCTAAAGCCTATAAATAGAAGGCCAATATCCAAGAATAAATCACGAAATTCAAGTGCTGTAAAATCCCACAAATCAATCACATACACATACTTGAAGTTCTCAAAATTCGCAAAGAAGAAGCAATTCTAAAGTCTCATATTTGGTTGCTTGATCATTACTGAATTCTTTGTAAATAATCAAATCTCAAACAAGAGTTGAGATATCTTAGATTCTACCAAAAAACCATCTTATTGTAAAAACTCAAACTTTGAGAGTTTCTTTATAGTTTGTTTAGATTGTATTGAATCCTATCAAAGTTAGATAGGTGCTGTTGTTACTTTCTGGGTGGAAAGTAATAGAGATTGAAACAGATCAAGGTGATCTAGACTAGGTGCTGTAAAATCAAGAAGGCTCATTGTTTTAAACACTTAGTGGAAAATCTCACAGTTGAGGACTGGACGTATCTCAAGTTGGGTGAACCAGGATATATCTTTGTGTGGTATTCTCTATCCTATCTCTTTATTTGTTAAACTTAAATGATTAACTAAGATAAAACACAAACTGATTTTCTGTTTTAAACTAATCAAGGAACGTTCTCTGTTTTGATAAAAACCAAGAATGTTCTCCGTTTTTCTGTTTTCATAACCAAGATCAATCTTGAGTTATTTTCTCAAGCTTTTAACAGGAATTTTTAAAAGGTACATTTACAATTCAAACCCCCCCTTCCTTGCAAATCGACATTGTTACTTCATTAAAGTCTAAGAAACTTACTTTTAAGTTTATTGGACCATACCAAATTCTTCGATGTGAGGGTCTTGTAGCTTATAAAATTGCTTTACCTCCGAATTTGGTCAATTTGCATCATGCGTTGCATTACACAACTAAGGAAATTCATGGACTACCCTTCACATTTTATCACGTCAAATGATGTCCAGTTGATGGACATCCTTTCCTTTAAAGTTCCACCGATGAACATTAGAGATAAAACTACTAAACATTTGAGGGGACACCAGTTGGACATGTGTTCTATTTATTATTAATTTTGTGGGTAGCCTATATTAATAATTTTTTTTGATTTATATGGTATAAGTTACATATTATAAATGAATCAATATATGTTAAAATTGTAATCCTTTAAATTTTAAATTAATAAAATAGAATTTTATTTTTATTTCTTTATCCATTTCTGTTATGTCTATTTAGTGTGACACTAATCAAATAGTTATTCTTGTCCTGTTATGTCTATTTAGTGTGACACTAATCAAATAGTTATTCTTGTCCTAAGTAATTATTTTGAGTATTCTTGTCTTGACCTATTGGTGACACATTCTAGTTGATAATCTATTTTTTACAAATTATTTGACATGAACTATTTGATGGTCCTGTATTTTACTAGTGTACTAGTGATTGCCAAGTCTTCATTCCCCTTTCCTTTCATCTAACGAGATCCTTTGCCAAATGACAAAGCATTTATGTCAATTTATACCCCTCCATTCAAATAGTATTGTTGGAAGCTTTCCGACTTGATACAAAGTATTCAATTCACATGATTCATTGATCATAAACTAATGATCATATTTCTTTTTTCAAAAAGTAAAATAAAGGGGTTATTCATAATTCCCATACTTCTAGCTGCACACTCCCACACCCTAAAATCTCATACAACTTCTATATAACAAAGAGAAAAAAGAAAAAAACTTCATCATAGAAAACCCAAAATAATTTTCTAAGTCCATCTATCAAACTCTAGCAGCACCTTCTTCTAAACTTTGTGTAAGTTTAAAGGTACATAAATTTTGTGATTAACTCTTTGGCCGGTTGTTTCCTTGACTCATCATATACTTCTTCATGGATGCCTGTGTAGTTGGTTATTTATCATGACATATTATATGCATCTTTGTGGATGCATTAGTAACTGGTTTAACTTTTCCATTGGTATGGGTGAATTTCTATGTGGACAACTTAATGGTTGATTATATCTGAATCATATAATTTTAGGAGCATGCATAACTTGCATATATTATTTTTATTTTAATCTAATTATGTGTTCTAAGTGAGCTACTTTGTGATTTATTTAAATACATTTAACAACTTAATAGAATTTTAATCTCAACAAATCTTTTGAATTATTCTAAAATTCAATTGCTCTACAATATTTTATCGCAAATAGGTTTTATATTTATACTATATGACTGTTAATTTATTATGTAGTTTAATTTTTTGTGAGATAAACATACACATACACCAACCTTTCAGATACTAATGATTATTAAGAGATGCACGATGGAATATTGTTTCCTTGGGGCACGTGCATGAGAAATAAGGGGATTTTTATTTAAAAGTAATATTTTGTATTAAAAAAACCAACACAATACAAGTTTTAAAGCTTATTTAATTTTAGTTGTTAACGTTAATTAAAAAATGCAGTGGTGGATTTTTCTTCCGATAGGATATAAATGAATCGTTGTTAATTTCAATTAATTTTATTTTTAATGAATTTTATTTAAAGAAATTTTATTTTATTTTAGTGCATAAATAATTTTTTTTTTAATATTTAGCAAATTATATTTTCAAAAACAAAATTATCATCCGATTAAGTTTGATTTTTTCAAAGACAATATTAAGTTATAATTATTTTCTAGTACAACTTATATTAAATCACAAACTATTTTAAAGATAAATCAATAAATATAGTTGTTTTCAAAAGAAAGCAAACAATTTATAAGTAATGTTCAATGACTCTAATTCTATTTGCAGATGTTTGCTCTAACTTTGACACTGACAATGAATATGTTGATGATAAAATTAAGGTATTATTTGATCTATCTCTTAATGAACTAATAATTATGTTAAATGAGTTTTTAAACGAAGATCACAACGTCTCTTCAAAACTAAAGAATCTCAAAAAAAGTTTCCTCCATCTTAACTGAAATTATTATTCCTTTAAAAAATATTTTTAAAATATAAAAAAGGAAAATCAGACTCTGAAGGACAATGTTTCAAAGACCTTGGAAGAAAATGAATGTAACTCTATTAAGTATAAAAAAAAAAATCCTTTCAAGAGTTTCTTGCAAATAGCATCGAGAGAAGCATACAAGCCTCTATGATTTATGGTGTTACCAGAAAACCATAGAACAAACATTGGTATTGAAGAACTAGAGGAAACGTCTAAACTTATTATACTTGAAACTGCTTGCTCATATTACTTTATGAAAAGTCATATAAAATAACTTTATGAAAGGTCAAATCAAAAAATTGAAAAACAAGACACCTTTTAGAACTAACAAACAAGGAATCTTTCAAATGTGAGTACCTAAAAGCAAACTAATTTATCTTGAAGATATTATTAGCGATAAAGTTGAAACACCAGCCATAGTAGTTGGATAGTGGTTGCTCACGACACATGACTAAAGAAAAGTCTATGTTCTAAAATATGATCCTAAAGGAAGGACTATTTGTGGGATTTGGAGGAAATTAGAAGAGTAAAATAATAGGTTATGGAATAATAGGTAGTGGTTCTCTTCCCTCTAATAAAAATCTTTTACTTGTAAAAGAACTAATTCATAAACCTACGGAGAATAAGTAAATTAAGTGAAAGTAGTTATTATGTTGTCTTCAATCAAATGCCATGTAAGGAAATCAGTCAAATAGATGGAGCCATACAATTTACTGGCCAGATGAGAAACAATATTTACAAAATAAATTTATTAAATTTAGAAAAACAAGTAAACTATCTCGTGTCAATGAATGAAGAACCATTGATCTGGCACAAAAGGTTGGGTCATGCCAACTTAAGATTCATCTCAAAGATGAAAAGACTCAACCTAATAAAAGGGTTACCAAATCTAAAATATGAATCAGATGTTCCTTTTGATGCATGTTAGAAAGGGAATCAAACAAAATCATCTTTTTCTTCAAAGATTGTTGTTTCCAGTTCTAAACCACTTGAACTTTTGCATATTGAGCTATATGGTCCTGTAAGGACTGTCTCTATATGTTGTAAAAAATATGGACTTGTTATTGTTGATGAATATTCCATATGTATATGCATAAAGTTCCATAGGCACAAGGATGAGTAACATAAAGTTTTCACTACCTTCTACAAACAAGTGCATAAATGTTGGTGAAATAGATCTCTTCAAAAAATGGCATGCACCATGATTCACAAAATGAATGTGGCCTAACACTTTTGGGCAGAAGCAATGAGCATTGCTTGTTATATTAAGATATAATCTATATAAGACCTATTCAAAATAAGAGTCCTTATGAATTGCGGAATGGAATAAAACCCAACATTTTGTATTTTCATCAACTTGGTTGTATATGTTATATTTTGAACACCAAAGAGAATCTTGGCAAGTTTGATTAAAGATCTCGAAGGTGAATCATTTTGTGATACTCTAAAATCTCTAAGGTATACAAAATAGAGATTGTGATTATTGAAGAATCAATCCTTGTCAATTTGAGGACAAAAGCTTGACCATAAAAAGTCAAAGCTAGATGATGATTTTGAAAATTAGTAAATATCAAAGGAACCAAAAAGATTAGAGGAATTGAAAAAATCACCCTCTGATGAACCAAAAGATGAACTTGACAAAACAAGGACAAGTAAAGATGAACTATCCACCAGTCAAAGTCATTAGAAACCTAAATTGGGGGTGGAAATACAAATCACAACAGCTAGACTCTCTGATTTTAGGAAATATAAATTATCCTCTAAAGATCAGGTTTGTGTTTAAAGAAACATCAATGTTTGGAATTTTTTTTAAATTGATCCTACAACAATAGATGAATATGTATCTTATGATGGATGGATAGTGGCCATGCAAGAAGAACTAAACCAATTCAAAAGAATTGATGTATGGGATCGTGTATCCAAACCTAAAGAAAATAAGCCAGTTGGAACCAACTTGGTTTTCAAAAACAAGTTCAATGAGAAAGGTGAAGTGGTACATCATTTCTAAAATTTGTTTACCTATTTCAAAACATGGTTCGACAAAGTTTGGTCGCAATGACTGTAATTGCTATCTAAAAAATATAGTGCTCTTGCGGAAAATCTATTTTCTTAAATGTCAATTTCATCTCCATTCCAAAGTTTTCTTTCTTGGTATTTTGTCTGTTTTAGGAAAAGATTTTTTCGAAATAAAGTTTTCCTTATGCAAATAAATCTTCAATGACATTTTGAGTAGTAAAACAAAATCTTTTTATTTAGACAAATGAATATTCAAAGAGAAGAATAGACATGAATAAAGATTTTTACTGTGCCCCTTCAAAAAGAGTAATCATCTTAGTCATGTCTATATGAGAGATACTTGAAGGTGCTAAAAAATAAAAAGAAAGGGGAGTTTGAATTGTGTTTTCCATTGTAGAAACTACTTATGTATATTTCCATACAAAAATTGTTCTTTATCAAAATATTCAACTTACCATTAAAAGAGGTTTAGAAGGAGTAATATTGAATCCTAAAGAACAAACATACGAGAACTAGAAGAGAATAAAGGAGACACATATATTTAATATTAGTTAACAACAAACTGTCATCTAGTCCTTATGTTACAAAGAAATTTTGCCTCAGTACAGTTGACGGCTTAATCCACTATTTCCATAAATAGTCGTACAAGTATTATTTACTCTTCCTCTTCAAGCTTTGAGTATTTTTCTCTAGCGTATTTAGGATGTCGTTCTCACAACCTTCTTCAACATACTAACATCGTGTCATTGTGGGTCATCGGGGTTGTTATACCTTTACAGGTACCTCTTTGAGGATGAAAGAGTTGTTGCCACTATCAGGCTGATTTACATCATATATTGTTTATATCTAATATGACACAATTTATTTTTAGGGTTCTAACTGCCATTGAGACAATGTTACAGATTAAATCCTATATTAGAGGATAACTCACTCAGTTTTTGATTTGATGTGTTCTTGGATTTTTCAGATTTTCTTCTTAACAAATAGCCTTTTTATTTTCTCCCACACATAGAAGAAGTGTTTGTTGAGAATGTTACCATTGGAGATCTTCTATCACCATTTAAGGCGGATTAGTCTTTGATAAGTATCTATATATAGTTTCGTGAATGATTTTGTGTATTTTGGTTTTGAGGATAGGGAATCATGGGATACTATGATTAAATCAAACATTAAAGGCTTTTGGACACGTAGCAGATTCAGAAAGTTCATTAGAGGATGTGAAGTTTCTTTGTCATTTTTAGATCTTGACTTTTTTAGAGCCTTGACCTTTTAGATAATACTTAATAATTTTGAGTCAACCAATCAGATGCTTGATGTGATTATCAAAGGCAGCGGAAAATGCTTGCTTGTAACATTTAACAAAGGCAGAGGTAGATTATTTCTTGTCACTCTTATCAGAGGAGTAGGCAGATTATTTCTTATCACACTTATCAGATACAAAGACATACTATTCCTTGTCATGCTTATCAGAGGTCAAGGCATATTATTCCTTGATAAGTATATCAAAAGCTATTTTACCTACAACATTGATTTGCGATTGCAAAGGTTATCGAGGTACAATGTCGCTCGTATCCTAGAGTCAACTGAAGCTTGCAATAACAAAGGCGCATGTCACCAGACTTAGGCTGTAGAGCTGATGTGAGGTTTGGGTTTATTTTTTCGTCATAAATTCTTTAGATGATAAAACTTATATTGCAACGCAGGCTTTGTTGCACTGGTTTTTGCAGTATTTCTTTTGCTCTATTATATCTTGATCCATTAGGAGATCACTAAAATACTTGTAATATAAGCTATCTTAGAATGGATAGTTATTAATATAACTCTTGTTTTTAATCTGCACACTAGCATACATTGTTATCTAAAAATACTTTTGCACTAAATATACTTTTGTAGATTAATTATCTAACAAAATACCTCTTCGTGTAATCAACTCTCTTTTGTACAATACATTAATACTCCTTGTGTATTTCCTCTTTTAAGATATGTCTTTCTATGTTTTGAAAAATTAATTCCTTCCATTCTGTATTTTATTTGTATCTTTTAAAACTCGTCAATGACAAACTAGACAAAACTCATATGCTTCTCTAAGGTACATTAAGTTAATAAGTGATAAGAGTCTTTTTACTAATACATATATGCATCCTTTGATAGGAAGATGTATTATTGGATACAGTAGAATTGTTGGTGCAAAATAATGGAAAAATTATAGTTCTTCTCAACAATGAATCTGACCTGCAAAGGATAAGCTATCTAAAACTTCTATGATCTGAATCTATGTTTAAATGTGCAGGTAACCCTTTAAAGGAAATTTTGAGTTATGCAATCTCCTAACCAACATTTATTTTTTGGAACTTTAAATGGAAATAAGTTGAAGATCATCATCAAAATAAAGATGATGCAATTGAAATAATTATGACACCAGATTATCCTCAAAGAAACATGTACTGCATAATGAGCCACCTAGGAAACCCTTTGGCTACAAGATTTGAAGCCTTTCTTTTGTATATTCAAGAACAAGGTTTTCATCTTTTGTATATTATGTTATTGACTCATCATATGAGGCTCATATATGTGAAATCAAATCTTTAGAACTAATGATTGCATCTGCTGATTCAAAAGAAATATCATAATAAAGAAAAATTTGCTTCTAGTTAGAAGATCGTCTGATTTAAAAATACAACAACCTCTAGTAAGATATGTGAAAGAACAATTGATAAATAACCATCGTTTGTCATCGTTAGGTACCTTGTACTTTATTTCATTATTTATGTGCACTTGTGTGTCCTACCTTATATGTTTTGTTTTATGTTCTTGTGCTTTCCTAAATGTCCTATCGAGTGTCTGTGTTGTGTCTTTGTTATGGGTTTGTGTTGTCATGTACTCGTTTTTATTGTTTGGGACTTTTTTTTTTTGAAATTTGTTCCTTGTTCACTCTCATTAAGATCTATTCTTTTAATCCTTCTTCTATGTGTATTTAAACCTCTCACCCCTCCAGTGTTTTTCAAAATTATCCTTTTCTATAGAAGCCTTTCTCTCCCAATTGTTTTTAAAAGTAATTTTAATCAAAAACCTTCTAGGAAAAATCAGATCTATATCTTGCTCTTTATTAAGTCTTCATCTTCCTAAGTAATCATCTTCCTACACTATACTCTCACAAAAACTTAAGAATTTTCTTAAAAAAAATGAACTGCTCAACTTGAAAGATACAATTTTCAGAAATTCTGAATTCGTTATATCTATGAACTACAGTCAACAAGAGGGATTATATAAGAAGGTTCACAAAATGCATTCAAAGGTTCACTTTGTGGTACCCTTGAGTATTAATGTCTCCTTCTTTCACCAAATACCTTGAGCACAAGGAGGAAGTAAGAAAAAGGCATTGAAGGGATTGTGCCCAATTTTGTTTGAATTCTCTGGATTGGATGGAAATTTGAAAGTAATAATGAAGAAAGATTGGAGAACCTACAATTTTATCGAAGATCTATATTCGAAAAATTATATCTCCAAATCATATTTAGAGAAAGTCCCACTAGACAAGACAAAATAACCAGAGAAAAAAGGAAGATTGCATTATCTCTTTTTAATGTCAGACAAGTCAAAAGGTAGGGTCTTGAATATGAAAACTTCATAATAACTAAATGAGATGAAAGTCCAAAGAAGAAAGACTCCTATTGAAGAAGATGTTAAATAAAGGAACTTAGTTTATTTATATATTTTGGTGATTCAAACCTAATATATAATATAAATTAATGGATTTGGTGTAGACAACCTTAGAAAGACCTTGGGACTTTATATTGCTTTATCCCTTTTATAACTTTTATGTGTTAAAAGTGTAATGTGAGTTATGAATTGAACAAACATTATCATTTTTTTTTTACCTTCTGTTTTATCCTCTGTTTTTTTCCTTCTTCTACCTTTCTTGTGTTTTCTCTTCCTCTCCTATGTTTTTCTAATAAAACAATTATCTTCTTATCTTCTTTTTTTTTTTTTTTTCTATCAAGTCTATCTCCCGTTCTTTATTTCCATCTTTAAAAATTGTTATATGCCTCTTCCGCAACCACAACTCTTCCCCTCCATCTTTTTTGTCTCATGGCCTTAAACTGTCCGACATGTCCTAAAGTATATGTCATACCATGTCTTGCTCATCATTTTCCTCCACGCCCTCATCATTATGTCTCCCTTTTCAAAAATGTTTTTTGTTTTACTTTTCAAGAAATCTCACTATTTATACCTCAAATGTTTGAAGGTACAAACACAAGAAGACGAGTTGAATTGTGTTAGACTAAGTTGATAACATTTTTATTATTTGATTAAACTGGTTTAAACTTGATGATTTCCTTGAAGTAGAAGCAATAACAAACTAAGCAGTGCAGGAATAAAGTGACACAAGTAATTTATCCTCATTCACCATAAACTTGGCTACATCTAGTCCTTTCACTCAAAAGGATTTAACCTACTAATTCAACAAACTTGAATTACAAAGCACCTGACTCTGCAAGCCAATCTTCTCAAATAGCCTAACAACCCTAGACTTTTGAGGAACACACACACCTTGACTCTGTCAGCCAAGTGCTCTCCACAGAATTTGACAACCCTAGATTGTTAAAGGCACACTAACACCACAATCGGGTTTGAATACAAAAGTTTGGAACTTGAGTAGTTGCTCTTAACAAGCTGATTATAACAATGACTATGAAACTCTAAGAAAACACGTAAAATATTTATCATTCGAACAAGTGTTTCTCTTTTTGAACTCTATAATGAATTTGGAATTTTGAGCTTGAGTTCTTTTACTCTTTTATGATCTTCTTCTTAGCCTTGGGTATTTATTTATAAGTAAAATTAGTGCTTCACTTTAGTCCTTGTTTTGTTATGAAATGTATTTTCATTCCTAGGTTGGTCAACAATGAGCTTATTCAAAAAAAGATGTTTTTAGATGAAATGTTCTTTAGCCAATTCTTTATTTCTGAATCCAGGATGAGCAGATCTTCTAGATTGATTATGTTCGTATTTTGTTCAAATTGAGTTTGTAAATTCTTTATATTGATTATGTTAGTATTTTTTTTCAGACTGAGTTTATAAATTATTCAAATTGATATTTATTCATATTTTGTTGTAAATAAATCTTGATCAAATCTTCTTGTAAATAATTCATATCTCCTTATCATAAATCTTCTTCAAATCTTGAGCATATCTTCTTTACAACTTGGTCAAATATTTTCTTCAATCATAAATCAGAATCAAATCTTATTTTAGATTTCTTCAAAAACATTTGACCATATTTTCTTTTCCATTTGGTCAAAGATTTTCTTCGATCATAAATCAAAATCAAGTCTTATTTTTGATTTCTTCAAAAACATTTTAAGATATCTTCTCTTACACGTGGTCAAAGATTTACTTCAATCATAAATCTAAATCAAATCTTATTTTAGATTTTTTTCAAAAACATGAATCTTCTTTCATACTTGGTGAAGTCAAATATATTGTTCTCATAAAATAATTTTGTTAACATCAAAACTCTAAGTATAAAACCAACTTGGTTCCAATAATGTTTTTATTTCCTCTTTACCTGTGGCTTTTCAATTATGTCTCCATCCTTGTGTTTTTAGTAGTTTCAATCCTTCTTTTAAGGATGTTGATTCGTCTTCTGGTAGGAAAAGAAGTCACCTTCCTCTCCCAAGAAGAAGGATATTTCACCATCTGAAGTGGCCTCGATGGTGAGTTAAATTCTTCTTGAACAACTAGAAACCCATATTTCTTTTGTAGAAGTTGACCACAACCTGGACCTTCTCACCTCTCAAATGGAGGAAGCAGCTGAACTTATGTCTAGGATAAGCCTTTCTTTTAGTTACCTCTTTTTGTGACTTCATTGTAATTGTGGTTTTTAATGAAAAAAGTTACTCTTGCTTTACTTTTGCTCTCTTATGTTCCCTTTGAGCCTTCTCTCTTGTGATTATTGTGTTTTTTTGGCTTACTATAAACTCACCCTTTTTTATAATAATAAATTGTGTTTTTTTGGCTTACTATAAACTCACCCTTTTTTATAATAACAAAGGGGGAGAAAAGTAGAAGATATACAAATACAATTAATTGTGTAGCATGTATATGCATCCTTTTATGATATCTCTGTGCACTCTTTACCCTTATGCGTGTCAAAAATTAAACGACTTAATAACGTTTGAAACGCTTAAAGAATCGTAGTTACAAAAATTAAAAGGGAACCTCATTAAGTCAAACGAGTTTTTTTTAGTACCACATTTTGGGGAAAATCTATTTTAAAACTTTTTTTTGTGAAAGAAAATTGTTCCTTAATTTTATAGTTATTTGTCATCATCAAAAATGGGGATATTTTTAGTGAAAAAGTGGTTTTAGCTACAATCACTTGGTTGATGTTTTTATGATAACAAAAACAAACAATTATCCCCTAATTGTATTTGCTTAGTGTGCATATTAACTTGAAAGGCAAATAATTAAGTTAATTACTATCCATTCTAAATCAGCAAATATTGCAAGTATATTAAAGATCTACTAATGGAGCAAGTTGTAATAAAGTAAAAGAAATACAACAAAAACAGGTGAACCAAAGCATGCATTTCAATATAAGAGATATCCTCTGATGATTTGCCAATGACAAAAGAACCCAAGACTTCACTTCTGTTCTACAATCAAATTTGTTGACAAGCGCCTTTGTTATTTCAAGCTTTGATTAACTCTTGGACGCGAGCGACGTTGTATCTCGGTTGCCTCTGGAAACATAAGCAATGTTGTAGTTAAGTTACCTATGATAAATACAAATGTGTACCAGATCGTCTATCTCTAATGAATTCAACAAAGAGACTATATGTTTGCCTCTAAAAGCGTGAAAAGCAAGAATTTGCCTATGATAAGCGTGACAAATAAATAGTTTTCTCTGCCTCTGATAATCACATCAAGCATATGATCATCTGACATTGAGTTACTATGTATCCTCTGAAAAGTCAACACTCTAAAGAAGACAAAACTATTACACATTCTCTAAAGTCAACACTCTCCTTCCCTATCGCCAATACTAAGATATACAAAATCATTCACAGTGATATGTATGGATAATTATTAAAAGATGATCTGTCTTAAATGGTGATTGAAGATTTTCAATAGACACTTCATCTCCATAGTTAAGAAGAACTCACTTAGTCAAAGTGCGAAAAGGCGTGAGACAAAAAATTAAAAAGGTTGTGTTAAGAAGAAAATTTGAAAAAACCAAGAACGCATTAAACGAAAAGAATGAGTGAATCATCCTCTCATGAGAGTTATTAGAGTCGATATAAATCAGTCAAATTGTTTTCACACACTTGTATTGATATAGGACTTAATCTATAACATCCTCTAAATGATTTAGAATCTTGAAAACAAATATTGTGTCAAATCTAACACAAACTAGAACTAATATAAATCATCCCGATAATGGCAACAACCCTCTCATCATTAAGAGGTACCTGAAAAGGTACAACAACTCTCATGAACCTCATAGGCATGATACTAGAAAGCTGAAGAATGTTATGAGGATGACAACCTAAAGAAGCAAGAGAAAAATGCTCAAACCTTGAAGAGGCAGGGTAAAGAATACTTATATGATATTGAAGGAAATAGTGGGTTAACCCCACAACTATACCGAGGAAAAATCCCTCTATAACGGGAGGACTAGATGTAGCAACGGTTTATTGTGAACTAGTATAAAATATTTATGTCTTATTTATCCTGTTCTATTGCTCGCATCTTAGTTCTTTAGTATTCAACCTTACTTCGTCTAAACCTACTTTTAGTAGTAAGTTGAAGGTTTTGATAAAGAATAGTTTTGGTAAGGAAATCTAAGTAGTTTTAAGAAACGGAAAACAAAATTTAAACCCCACTTTCTTGTGTTTTCTTGCACCTTCAGATGAGTCTTCTGACGATTTATAATAGACTAAATAAATAATGACTTGAGTTGTTGTCTCAGTTTCATGGTGAGGGGGATTCACATGTTTTGATGTCGTAGGGTTAGATGTATTGGTGGATAGGGTAGGTTCTGGTAAAATGTTATAGTTGGGAGATTGTTGTTAAGTGTTAGTTTTAGTGGTTGATGGTGTTGCTCTTGGAGTGTTGGTCTTGAGACAGATGGTGTAACACCCCGTTTTTCAAAGCGAGGGTATATTTTTTTTTTTTCAAAAGTAATTAAAAACGAACAAAGAATTAAATCAGGAAATGCCTTTGGATAAATAATTGAGTCATTATAATTTACAAGCAGCGGAAAAGTTTCTCCAATTACAAATCCAAAACATTTACACAACATCAAATGGTACATGGAACCCATCCAAAGATGATGTCAAACTGATAATATTAGTAAAAGTACAGTTTTCCAAACTAAAAATACTCCCAACCAAAAAGAAGGACCCCTAGTCCCTATACACCATCCTAATCTGATCATCCTGCCAAAAAGCTATACACCCTGAGTAATCTCCACGCGCCCCGTGAGATCCTTCTAACGTAACTGCAGTCAAGCGTTCCCATCTCCATTCCCGTCCGTAGGGTACGAACCGGTAGGACCGTCCTGACTCTCATCTGAGGGCAAAGCCCAGATTTCCACAATAATTGTAAAGGGTCACCAACCAGAAAATAACAGTTAACACATAGCAATTAAGTTTTTAAATGCTCAAAACAACTTTTCAACTAAGCATGCACCTTAACAGGATTTTCCATATGCTAAAAGTTCATATAATGCTTGCCAATTAACAATGAACTCAAAATGAAGTTCTCCAACCATCAAGTAATACATAACTGACCAAAGCATTGATAAATCAATTGAGCAATCGATTATCTAACACAAAATGAGGCCTTTTGCTGAGCCAATCGATTGCCAAATCGATTTGGTCAGTTCTGCTGAGTTTTTGCATGACCAAATCGATTTCTAAGTCGATTTTGTCAGTTCTGATGAGTCCCTGTGTTGCCAAATCGATTTCCAAATCGATTTCGGCAGTTTTGCTGAGTTCCTGCCTCTCTGCCAATCGATTTCCAAATCGATTTCTTAAAAGATTTTGAAAGATATATTTATACAATCGATTGGCAAATCGATTAGGTCAAAATGGTGAACTTCCTGCAACTCATCCAATCGATTGGGAAATCGATTTCCCTGATCGTTTTTCCAAAAATTCATGCATTAACTCAAGTCATTCCTAATCAAGTTCACAACCTAACACTTAGCAATTCCTACACGATTACCACGGCAATTGGGATCTCGATAACCATCATACTTACACACAACAATCAACACATAACACTTAGCATTTTCAACGCAATTACCACGGCAATTGGGATCTCGATAACCATCATACTTACACACAACAATCAACACATAACACTTAGCATTTTCAACGCAATTACCACGGCAATTGGGATCTCGATAACCATCATACTTACACACAACAATCAACACATAACACTTAGCATTTTCAACGCAATTACCACAACGACTCAAATTCAAATCACTTAATCATAAAACTCAAATCAACCACGACTCGCGTGCCAAGCACCCTAATGCAATGCGTATATGCCAAAATGCATGGACTCGGAATTCCAAACCAAAACCCTCCTCGAAGGGCCGTAAATCATAATTGTACCGCCTATCGCAGGCCAAAGTACCAATTACCAAGGTGCCACCTATCACGGGTCTGCACGATTTACTAAAAAGCGTAAACCATAAACGTACTGCCTATCACGGGCCCGTATCGTTTACCGAGGTGCCACCTATCACGGGTCAGCACAATTCACCAAAAACGTAAATCGTAAATGTACCACCTATCACAGGTCAGTACAGTTTACCGAGGTGTCACCTATCACGGGTCAACACGATTTACTAAAAAGTAAATCGTAAACGTACCACCTATCACGGGTCAGTACAGTTACCATGGTGTCACCTATCACGGGTCAACACGATTTACTAAAAGAAAAAGCGGGAATCGTAAACGTACCGCCTATCACAGACCAGTACTGTTTACCGAGGTGCCACCTATCACGGGTCAGCACAATTCACCAAAAACGTAAATCGTAAACGTACCACCTATCACGGGTCAGTACAGTTACCATGGTGTCACCTATCACGGGTCAACACGATTTACTAAAAGAAAAAGCGGAAATCGTAAATGTACCACCTATCACGGGTCAGTACAGTTACCATGGTGTCACCTATCACGGGTCAACACAATTTACCAAAATGAAATGCATGAGCATACACAGACTCCATTCACAACAATCGTTAAGCAAATGCAGATATTAAAAGATTCCCCATTTTTAATACCCATTTAACTTAAACGACTTTCAAACAACATTAATTAAATAAGTCATTAAGAGATTCCCCGTTCTTAATACCGATTTAACTTAATGATTTTCAAAACAAAACGTTAAGCAAACAGTCATATTAAGAGATTCCCCATTCTTAATATACTTTTGACTTAAACGATTTTCTCGCAAAACATTCAGTAAACGAGTCATTAAGAGATTCCCCATTCTTAATACTCATTTACCGAAACGATTTTCAAAAACGATAGTTAAGTAACCGAGACATTAAGAGATTCCCCATTCTCAACGCCCAGTTAACTTAAACATTTTCCTCAAATACACATTAAGTAAACCGAGGTATTAAAAGATTCCCCATTTTTAATACTCGTTTAACTCTAATGGTTTTCAAATTCCACAGAAACAAATTCAAACATACTTTCACATTCAAACCATAATTCACAACAACCACACCAATTAACAAACATCAAGTTTCATTTACCCATAATCATACACAATGACATTCAAATTCATTTACCACGAAACATTCATCACTATAAACAAAACCTAACTCTTAGGGTTTTACCCGTAACGCACTAGTTTGGTTTTTCCCCAAATCGATACATTAAGCCCTAACAAATTCCTTCCCACACAACCACAGATAAGTCCCTAATGCAAACTAGAAGTTTGGAAGGAGCCCTTACCTCAAAGTTAGCTTTATCGAGAGTTTCCGGTTCCGCGAGAAATTCCGGTAAAATCTCCGCTCGCAACGCCGCTTCCAAGTTAGTGCACTAGCACCGTAGCACGGAGGTGAGCAACTTTCCCTTCTATCTCTTCGAGAAAAGAGGTTTGGATCTAGGAGAAACGGAGGGGTTTGTGTTTGGATCTCAAAAACCGTATTTCTTCGTTTTCGAATCAAAGAGGAAGAGTGGAGTTACGAAAACCTTGATCTAACCCTCACCCAACCTTGGGTCACTAGTTTTGAAGGAAAGGAAGCAACGAAAACGAAAAATGGAGGAGGATGGAAATTTGGTTTTTTCTTGCGTGACTGAGGAAGGAGATGGAAAATTCTATTTTCTCTCCTTTCAATTTCTTTCCTTTGTTTTTCCTTTCTTCCTTTTTCCTTCCTTCCTTTATATACTATTTTCTTTTCCTTTTCCTTCCTTCTAGTTTTCCTTTCTTTTTCCCTCCAAGCAAACATATATAAAAAATAAATATAACTTAACAAATATCTCAAAATCTAGATATTTATTAAATTACCGTTTCACCCGAAACGCCTTAAATTAACCGTAAAGTATTTACCGCAGTTAAATTCAATTTATTTATCGACGGGAAATTCTAATTGGCATCGAAATATCTTTTTGATTATAAAACTCCAAAATATTATTAACTTTGGCTTAAAAGCCTCCGAGCCAAAATCCAAAATATACCAAAAATACATAAAAGGGTACTTTAAAATTACGGGTCTTACATTACTCCCCCCCTAAAATTAGTTTCGTCCTCGAAACTATGCATCGATAAATAACTCTGGGTGTTGTTCCCTCATCTTGCTCTCCAGTTCCCAAGTCGCATCTCCAGTAATTGGGTTCCAGATCACCTTGACCAACGAAACATCCTTGGTCCTCAACCGCTTAATCTTCCTGTCATCAATTCTCACGGGTGGTACTTCGAACGACAGGTTATCCTTTAGCTGGATCGTGTCTGGTTCGATCACGTGAGATGGATCTGCGAGATATTTCCTCAACTGCGACACATGAAACACGTCATGGATATTGGACAGTATCGGAGGTAATGCAATCCGATAAGCAACCGGCCCAATTCGTGCAGAAATCTGATATGGTCCAATGAATTTCGGAGTCAACTTCTTCGATTTCAAGGCTCTACCTACTCCAGTAGTAGGTGTGACTCTCAGAAATACATGGTCACCCTGTTCGAATTCCAAAAGTCTGCGACGCTTGTCCGCGTAACTCTTCTGGCGATCTTGTGAAGTCTTCATTTTCTCCTTGATCTTCCTTACTTTAGCTGTGGTCTGTTGCACCATCTCTGGTCCGACAATCATATTCTCACCGTCTTTATACCAACACAAGGGCGTTTGACACTTGCGCCCATATAAAGCCTCATATGGTGCCATTCCAATGCTCGCGTGGAAACTATTGTTGTAAGTGAACTCAATCAACGGAAGTACATCATCCCAACTTCCTCTATCATCTAAAACACATGCTCTCAACAGATCTTCCAAGGACTGATTCGTCCTTTCAGTCTGTCCGTCCGTTTGTGGATGGTAAGCTGAACTCAATCGTAGCTTCGTTCCCAACGCTTCGTGCAATGCTCCCCAAAAATGCGATGTGAACTTCGGATCACGGTCTGACAAAATGCTTGATGGTACTCCGTGTAATCTCTAAAGGTTGCAACACCCCAGCAGGTCGCTGATGTTCCACCTTGTACGGAACATCTACCTAGTACCAAACTTAAACACTAAGTATGACGCCGACACATTGAGTACAATGTATCATTAACCAATGATAGGGCTTCCCATTCCTATCAAGAATGATCTTGGGTTACTGTAGAGGTAAACACTCAAATTAATCGAGAAGTCCCTATTCTGAATGGTTATTTGACAAGTAAACATGCATAATTTACTGTCAAAGTCTTAGCAGTAAAGTAGACACGGACAACTTCAAACAATTTACATAATCCATAGCAATGAAGGAATGGGTTGCCCCCGAATCAGAAAGTGTAGTTAAGAGGTTACCTGTAATCGCACAGTCATATTGAATCAGATCGCTAGATAAATCAGCGCCGACGCAATACACCTGTCCTCTAGCAGTAGGAAGAGTAATCCTAGCTACATCCACCATTGGTTCCACCTTCGGAGCCTCGCAATTCCTTGCAAAGTGCCCTGGTTTATGGCAATTGTAGCAAGTAGTACTGTCAAAGGTACAAGCATAAGCATAATGTCCTTCTTCTCCACATCGGAAACATCGTATGCCTTGTCCCACTTGCTTCTCAAGGTCTTGGTTCCCTGGGTTATCCCGTCCCCCATTGTTATCATGTGGTCGATTATAAAATTTAGCAACCTGTTTTCCCTTGTTCTGATACTTCGCCCGACTAGGTCCTCCTGAGTTAAAATTCCCTCCTCGGCTAGCTCTCTTATTCTTCATCTCCTCAACTTCTCTACATTTTTCCACAAGAACCTGGAAACGTTGAATTCCCAAGGGTAAGACAAACTCTTGAATCTCATACTTTAGTCCGTCTTGGAAACGATGACACAAGAATGGCTCGTCAACCTCTTCACGGAAAAATCTGAAATGCCTTGATAGTGATTCAAACTTAGCAGCATATTCGCCCACGGTCATGTTCCCCTGATGTAGTTTCAGGAAATCATCACCCAGTCTAGTCCTGGTACTCATCGGGAAGTATTTGTCGAAAAACTTCCCTTTGAAAGATTCCCAGTTCACCTCCTCGTGAGCTGATCTCATCAACAACCTTGTACTCCTCCACCAGTACTCAGCATCTCCTAGTAGCATATAAGTGGCATAGTTGACCCTCACTCCCGCCTGACAGTTAATCATTTCGAAGATCTTCTCCACTTCTTGGATCCATTGATTTGCTTTCTCTGAATTCTCAGTCCCCTCAAACTTGGGAGGATTGTAACGACGAAAGTCTTTTAATCCTCTTGACTCCGCAGCACGGATCTCTCTTCCCCTCTTTTCGAGATCACGTTGAGTCTTGGCAGCAGTCTGTGCAGCAACAGAAGCAGCCAGGTTATTCATAGCCTCCGCCATTCGGTCATTCTTATTGACATTGGCTCTCGGAACGTCATTCCTCCTTGGCAGCATGGTTTCCCTATAAAACCATCATCAAGTAAAGTCTTAACACTACTTCAATAATTCTAAGAATAACTTCCGACCACAACCGCACATAATAATTATTATGAACTTGACAACTCAAACCACCTAAACCGACACATGATCAGACAACAACTCGTAACCTACAATCTAGAACCAAGGTTCCACAGCCCCCAAAGAAAACCAAACCAAAGCTCTGATACCACAATGTAACACCCCGTTTTCCAAAGCGAGGGTGTATTTTTTTTCAAAAGGAATTAGAATAAAACACA